>NW_016690373.1:990517-1048387 GCF_001604755.1 Lepidothrix coronata
TATCTATCTATCTATCTATCTATCTATCTATCTATCTATCTATCTATCTCTATCACTGGTTCCAGAGGCCAGCAGTCCTTTGAAACAGGAAACATGTAGGTTCTTAGGAGAGCGGCTCTGACTGCCAATGCATCTATGTGGAAACAGGCTCACTCAGAGACATGAGTCTGTTTCCAGTGGTCACCAAAGGTCCTTCCTACTTCAGGAGATAAACATCTTCCATGACAGCAGGACAGAGGCCCTTTGCAGACTCAGAATTACAGAAGGCAGGATGATCTAATCAGCAAAGTAAATCTATCTCTTATGACCTATTTGTCCATATTGTCCATACATAAAATGATACCTTATGCCCTGTAGGCGAAGCACTATAGTTTGTAATCTAAGTTGCAATGAACATGATTTTGCAAGAATATGAGTGCACACAAAATGCTTGTAGGACAAGACAGAGAAAACAGACTGTGCCTGGAAAATTCTTTTCACTTCAGGATTAATATTTACAGGTAAAATCACTGCTTAAAAGACGACCAGATGTGATGTAGTACACAAGCCTTAGCTGATAGAGTTTTTTCAAATATTCAAGTCAGAAATGCTTCTGAAAGGTGATAAACATGATGTCCTGTATCATCTGATCCTTCTAAACTATGCCTTTTTACACATTTGAGTCCATCAAGTGAATGGAAAGAAATTCTTTAAAGCTTCCAAAAGAAGTACTTGATGGTGTTCTTAGTTAACTTGAGTGCAGTAAAACATATGAACGCAAATTTATATCTAGCAAATTAATGCCAGGGCTCATAAAATTACATTGCAGTACCAATATCTGACTAGTCAGGCAGCAGAGGTGCCTTGCAAACACTGAATCATAACTGTAGTCTTACTTTCTGTTATGTAATTCATTATCTCCTGAATGACTGGGCTTTTAATTTTCATAATGAATGCAAATAAAAATGACTGTACTTCAATTAGTTAGATGGTATTTTTAGGCAATTAACATGTAAGCATTAGTATTACAAATATGATTAAGCAATTATTTAGCAAATGCTTTTACCCTGGTTGACTTCTATACATCTCTTTCTAGATTTCCTTCATAAGTCTTACTCATACAGCAATAAAACTCCACAACTTCAGTTTTCAGCTTTCTATCTGTCTTATTACACAGTTTAACAGTAGCAAATACTTCAAGTGCAAAAAGAAATCATATTATCAATGGGGAACGGAAAGGATAAAAGAAAACCCTCAGAAAGAATCAGGGGGAAGTAGAAGCCAGAACTCCATTAAGTGGAGTTATTGGATGCCATAGAACAGAAGTAAAAATTAGAGGGTATATATTAATTATGAATACATAGATAGGGAGAGCTCTACCATCAGTACAATAATTTACCCTAAACAAATACCTAGAAGATGTAACATTCTGCCCTCAATTTATCAATATTCTATAACATGTTAGTCACAAGCCCATGAATACATATTTTTATGCTTTTAAGTACTGAACATAGGTATTTCACTTCAATATGAAGCAATGCTTCTTAAATTACATATTTTAAGTTTTAGTTAATGCCAGTATTATACATTTGTTTAGAATACATCTGTTTCCCAGGGGAATATTGAAATATTTTCAGTATATACCCATAAGACATTAAATATAACCATATTCTGGTAACATATGTATATTTATAATCATACCCTGACAAAAGTTTTTGCTCTGTAATGGTGATATCATTCCTGCTACAGTGCTTTTCAAAATCCAGAATAGTGGAATGATGTAGATAATTTTGAATTTGGATGTAAACCCTCAGTTGAAGGGCTGGCAGAGTACAACAAACTGACAAAACTAAAAGTGGTTTCCCAAAAGATTTGTGCTCAGAAGGCACAGTTGCTGGCTGTCAGATAGCCACAAATGGCAAATATGAGAACAAAGATAGTACTCTTTCCTAAGTATTGCATTTATTATGCATAGTATACAGTTAGTTAATAAATGGAAAAATGTCATATTTGTCATATTTGTAAGCACACCTCCATAGGTTTGGGAAAGGAAAATGCTCAGTTCAGAAATACTTTTTCGCTATTTAAAGGGTTTTGCTCATCCACTGCTTTCCTTCAGAAAACCACAAGAAGCAAACAGTATCAAAATGACAAAACTATGTATGAGCTCTGTGTTATTCAAGGATACAAAATTTAGGAGGAACAGAATAATAGGCTAAATAATATTCTAAGTTCCTGTAAATTATCAGAAAGATATGTTAGAATCAGAACGGAAAAATGTCTAAACTTAGACATCAGTTTTCACAGAGATTGTTATACGATAACAAGGGATATAAAAGGATATGTGTGCTAGCGTGAAACTCCGGATAATATCAGAAAAGGCTACTTCCAGTACCTGACACAGAACCTGGGGAGAAGATGGCTTTTAGGGAATTGTTAGAAATTTCTCTGTCTACGTCATCTAGTTCCATGAGTTG
Organism: Lepidothrix coronata; assembly: GCF_001604755.1. Lineage (NCBI taxonomy): Eukaryota > Metazoa > Chordata > Aves > Passeriformes > Pipridae > Lepidothrix > Lepidothrix coronata. The sequence continues at coordinate 992,974 of NW_016690373.1, forward strand.
CTGTTATAGATTTCCCATCTACATTTTATGTCATAAGATACGTGTCTGAACATGAGCTTCTCTCATTCTGTTTGAATTCAGTCTTTTGGAAGCAAGATACTTGTTTCCATTAAAACTTTGCTGTGATCCAATTATAGGTGGCAGCTAAATAAATTCTAGTGAAGCCCCAGGAGACCTGATTGATGCAAGTTTTCAAGATGGCAAATACACACCAAAGTACAAGGGCTGTGGCCATTTTTATGAAGAGCCATGGAAGAGGCAACACTTTTTATATAGTATTTTAAATAATACACAATATATATAATAGATATTATACGTATAATGCCATATATTACATATTACATAAACCTATTGATTTTGCTATTCAGCAAGGAACTCTGAAACATCAGTTCAATTCCCTCTTCATCTTGAGGGGAATGAAACCTGTACCTCTTACCTCTATTTGCCAGACTACAAAACAGCTTGGCAGGAATAAAAAGCTGGATTTCAGCAACCTCTGTGGTGAATGTCAGCCTTTGCACAACCAAGTCATCTGGCAAGACACAGAGCAACTACACAGGGATAATCTCATGGTCAGGACGTTCATCTGGTTCTTTTGTCAGGATTATTTTTTATATCAAAACTGAAACTCCCTGGTCTCTTCCTATTCCTTGCTGAGTGCCCTAAACACAAGAATAACATGTGCTTCCTCTTGTTTGCTCTCCTGTGGTTCCAAGACCATACAGAGGGTCAGATTCTGTCAAAGGGAGGGGATGTGACCCAGCAGACGGGTGCTTGTGGCCAAAGAAGCACTCCTGCAGATAGAAGTCCAGATCTATTTCTGTTCTCACCTGTTAAAATGGGCTAGTTTCAACAAGGTGCCTCCTCAGTGGTGTTCATCTGGGAAGGATATTTCCTGGATATATTCAAATCTTGCTGTTGACTATAAACATGCCATTGAGATGTTTGTCGGACACTTATTACATGCAAGACCCTGTTTTTAGGTCTCCACTAGGTCCTAAAGTCTTAACAAATTTTGTAAATGAAAACGATGTATCTTATTTAGATAGAAGTTCATTAAAGGAATTAAAAAGTAGGCAATGTTATTTTAAACTTAGGAAAGCTTCAATCTTGAAATGTAGATTTTGTCGTTATAATTCTTCCTACCAGTTGGAAGTAAGTGCAAGCACGTCTCCTTTTCTTTACGAGTGAGTCATAAATTCAATCTATTAGACTGAAAAGGACCCTATATGTTCCCTTCAAATTACAAAAGAAAAGACAGTTACTGACCACAGTATAATTGTATTGCTCTGTCTCCATTACTTAGCTATAAAAAGATATGTTCTAACACACTTATCTCTGTTTCCAGGATAGCAGTCTATCTTGAAATTCAGCATTTGGACAAGAAAACCAGCAGAATGTGTAATTCAGAGGCCATTTGTGTCAGCTTTGTTTGAAATCCTGCTCTAAATCTGAATGACAGAGAATGAATGTGGCCTCCGTTCATATGACATGAGCTGAAAAGTTATGAGCATTAACAGCTTTACAGTCAGCTCCCTGAAACATAAAACTGCATTTTAGTAGGTTTTCTTGAAACAGTATTCCCTACATTTAATGCTTCATACCATGGCACTTTATACCACATTCATCCAGTATATCATATTCACACAGCACAGCACAACTACCAAAAGAAAAACAGAGGGAAAATAGCAGAAGAAAGTAAAAGTGTAGAGATAAGGCTTGAGGTGAGAAAATACGTTATATTACCTACAACTTGGTATTCACTACGTTAATCTGGAAAGGAAGCATATTTAAATTTAAAACAAAAAAGTAATACTTAAAATCACATTTTAAATTTTCATATTGAAGTGCTTTTCAGTAGGTAGGTAGGTTCCTGTATTTAACAGTGTAGAATGAAACAGAATATTTATGAAGAATTACAAAATAGCCATTCATTGGTAAACTTATCTGAGCTCCTTCAAACAGAATCCATGAATTTTGTTTACACTGACATTTAAGATTACCCTTGAAAGTAACCTTTTTCCAGCTTGAGCTTTACAAATTGGTCTTCTCTGCCTACATCTTAACTTAGCATCTGCACTGCAGACCAGTGAATTTGCTTCTTAATCCTTCCCAGAAGCCCTCCATGAAAAAATGAGATTATTGCCATCTCTGCTTTCAAACTTGACCCTGATTATGACAGAAAAAAAATGAATAAAGGATGGAGGCATTCTGAACTTCTCTGGGTGAAGGGCTGCCAGGATAAGAGACAGGAGAGGGACATTTTACAAGAGCAATTAGTGATAAAACAAGGAGGAAAGATTTAGATTAGACATTGGGAAGAAATTCTTTACTGTGAGGGTGGTGAGGCACTGGAACAGGCTGCCTAAAGAAGTTGTGGATGCCCTACCTCTGGAAGTGTTGAAGGACAGGTTGGATGGGGCTTTGAGCAACCTGTTTCATGGGACATGTCCATGGCAGGGGGGTTGGAACTAGATGATCTTTAAGGTCCCTTCCAACCCAAATTATTCTATGATTCTATTACTCTGTGATGACACGAGTGAGTGGTGTATACATTGCACAGCTACATACTCTAATACTCAGTTTTCTTAGGCTAATTCAGTTTCTAGCACAGGTGTTTAGCAGCTTTAGATTCATGTCAAATGCCATCACAGTAATTAAAAGTAACTTCTGTCAATTCTGAAAGAATCTATACTTCCCACTATTTTAAGTTAATTGAAGACAGAACTGAATAGGATTTTAAGTATTACATTTGAGCTCTGCTAACACATAGCACCATTCTAGATTAAAAGGTGTTTATAGCTGACATGGTAAAAATCAGTAAAGAGATAAGCCATGAGGTAAACTCACCCATGCAGGAAAAATTTATGAACACTTTGAATTAAGCTCATTTTTAAAATTTAAATGTTATCCTATTTCAAAAACAGGTGGAAAAATTATAATAACAATAGTTGTATGCAGCCTGAAACAGTGTAACTTATTAAACAAAGTGCAGATAAGAACTTAAAATGTAACATAGCACAACAGATGTAGAATAAAACTACTAGCTTTAAGCCTATTTGAATGTTAATTGATGATGCATTTGAACAACCACAGAAAATAGTGGATATGTAGCCAATTAAAATTTAGGGAGAGCCTCTTGACTTTGCAATCATAAAAGTCCATTTCCTACTCTACTAAAATTGAGATAATCACAGAAAATGACAAATTTACAACATAATGAATCTAATCCCTACAAAACTAGACAACGAACACTTACAATGCAGAACTCTACACAGTGATCAAAGTCTTTCACATCGAAGTTCTACCATAACAGAAGAAACACATTTTTGGAAGTGGACATCAACATGTAAAAAGAAAACTGTCTTGAGCTCATACTGTCTTCAAATGCAAGCACAAGGTATCTCACCACAAATAAATCTTAAATATAAAAGAGAAAATAAAAATAAGTATCTTAATAGTCTCCCTCTCATTTGCCATTCCCAATGGATTGGCAATCAGCAAGATACAGCGTTTTTGATAGCTTTAATCATCTTCCACTACTCTCTGCTAATTATCTCTATTGAAGAAGAAAACTAAGAAGAGAAATTATAATAGAAAGTAACAAACTGCCAAGGTATGAAAGGACAGAAATATAATTGTTAAGGAAATCCTCTTTCATTTCAAATCTTTCTTTGAACTGGCTTATAAAATGACAGATAACATGTTCATGAAGAGAATATAATTTGAGTTTATTACCTCATCATAACCAGCATATTATAAACTAATTTGGGATACTCAAAATTACATAGAATAATGCACAAAGAAATGCTATCCCACAATTAAGGAGCTCTGAATCATATGAGGTACTTCATAATGATTTTCTCAGCCCAAACTGCTCTTTAGTCATAGAGAGCTTTGCACATTTCCAAATTTTTCTTTTGAGTCTGCTTTCTCAGATTGACACTAGTTTCTAAAAATCTGGACTAATAACAGGTCAATGACCTGCTGCAGACAAGCAACTCATATTGTAACATAGTAGAAAAAGTTGTATTTCAGTGTTTCAAAACTGAAAAACAGAAGTTTACAGAAAATCTTTCCACAGAGTTTTAAATATTTACCATCAGCAATAAATAATTCATAATATATTTCCAAATCACAGAGCAATATATAATTTTCCTTCAAAACAGTAACTTGTCACACAAAACAGAAAAGAAGTTATTAGTAATTCTGTGTTGGAAATCATATGTTCAAAAAATGTGAATATCTATAGCAAATAATATTTACTTGTTAGATTTATGTTTTTACTATAAATTCTTACCTAAGCTGTTTAAAAGCCTCTGCTTTTACAAGTGGTGTTTCTACAGAGTGTTCAAAAAGTGCTCCTTCAGGCCCTGCAAAAAAAAAAAAAAGAAAAATACTATAATGTAACAGAATGAAAAAAAAAAAGAACGGTTTTGATATGGTCACCTTGATATGAGATATTCAGATAAGAAAACACATATTAAGAATTATAAGACAATAAAATATAGCTATATTATTACCATTACAGTATTGATTGGAACAACACAATACACAGGTAATGTAAATGTACATTAAATTCTTAAAATGAAATCTAAAAAGTCTGAAGGTAGAGAAATTTTAAATTACTTGGGACAACAAAATAATAAGATTTGTACAATGTAACTTCCATTACAGTCAATAGAGATAATTTAAATCCCAAAAAATCTTTGCAAATATTACAGTCCTAAATTATCATATTTATTTTTAGACTATTCTATGCATATCAAAAATTCTGGCATATAGCTTCATCAAAGATTTACCTCTATTTATAGGGAGACTTGCTGAATATAAAATGGTATTTATGCACGCAAAATGGTAATGATTTTGGGATCAGACAGTTTACCTCTTGAAATAAGAGTGGTTTCATCCCAATGAGGAAGAAACAGTGGGCACCCAACCTTACCAGGAGCTTCCCCATTGGACCTGAATCCAAGAACATCCATTTCTGCTCTCCTGCTTATTAGCATTATTGTAGTATCACCAGCTCAGTGACCATCTCCCACCTAAGCTTCACCAGGATCAGGGAACTCGCTGAAATAGTACAAAAGCCCCTCAGCAAAAGAGATGGCTCAAACAAAAAGCATTGTGAAGATACTCATCAAAAATGGGAGTGGACTTCCTTAGGCTGAGTGATCTCCGGCTTTGAGGATTCACATATCTGAGCACTTTTCAGGTGAATATGTAGCAAGGCAACATATTTTAAGATATTATTATAATTTTATTATAATAATATTATAATACTAATATATTTTAATAGTTAGGATGTTATACAAGGTGGCTTGTTTGGCTGCTCTGTCAGTTAGAATAGGATGCTGTTACCCTCTAGAAAGAATTCTGGGCTGTAGAAACCCTAAGTTAGGGATTTAGACTCTATTTAGACAGAGAATGACAATGGATGAAAGTACGGTGTAGATAGTATAGATGTGGTATTAGATTGTATTTAATGTAGCATAAAGGGAAAAAGAAAAAATTGCTTGAGGCAACTACAGAGAACATAGCAAAAGGAAAAGAAGTGAAATCAAGAAAAAACATTAAAAATTAATACATTGCTGAGACAATTGAGAGGAAGACTGTCACTTCATGAGGGCTAGGGGAAAATTCTTAGCATGTCCTAAGGAAGCATGAAAGAATGAAATCTCCTTAGCTTGGATGGAAGAGAAGTACACAAGACATGAGAATTACCACATTAAATCACTCCACCACTTTGAGGAAGCATTGATTTACTAAACTTGTATTTAAATTTTACTCAGCTGTTGATATCCTCCTCATCAATTTAAATAGATTAACCTTTCTGTAAACTACTAACTGCCATGAATATAATACTGGAAAATTCAAAATTCATTAATTCAGACAGAGCTTTAAGCCTTCTTCATTAACATTAAGATTATTCTGCATGATAAAACCTAATGTCTTGATGGACACAGTCAATTATTCTCCTGTTCTTGTATTTGTGCTGGTGGGTGTTACAATGTGGCAACCTTACATGTTGAAGATGACGAAAAAAACACCCTACACCTTAATGAATTAAAAATGTTTATCAGAAAATGCTGATTTGGTACAACTAAGATATTTTGCAGGGATATGTTGATCTGTTGAAAGTGTATATGTGGCTCTTGGGGACACAATTTAGTGGTGGACTTGGCATTGCTGGTTAATGGTTAGACTTGATCTTAAAGGTCTTTTACAGCCTACGTGATACTATGATTCTCTGGTTCTGTAAAGACAGGTAAGTGGTAACAGAGACAGTATCACTTTCATGGAAATAGGGGATAATGGAAGAAAGTCAATAGGAAACATCAGTGTCAATGCTGCTGGGGGAGAGGGGGTGGGGACGTGGTGTAAGATGGAATAAAAAGGCTTACTTCCATATTCTAGAGCTATAAACTCTAAGCAGGAATAACCCCTTGCCTTTATGTGAAAAAAACTTAAGTTTGAACAGTATGACACTAACAAAAAAAAACCACAGGGCAATATCATTTTGAAATGCACTAAATTGATTTCTTGTCTTCGTTTCCTACTTTATCTTTTAAACTGTAAAGAAAGAACACTAATTATTATATGAATATTACTATATTTACTATTTTATAGGCTACTGCTTATTAATATAATGTAATTTAATTCTAAAATACACAAGAACAAGATATTAATTTTCTCAATGAGAGGACTGAAGCCAGCAAGATTCATTAACTTCCCACGCACCCTATCAAGCAAGGACAATTTTCCTTCTCAAAGTCTTACAGAATGTTTATTCATATCCTCAGATTGTCTCCTACTTAACTTACTTTCTGAGCAGAAGTGTTAAAATCAAACACACATCCTCACATTGCACTTCAGCATTAGCTAGGTAAACTGAAAACCTTTGCATAGAACAGAGCACTAGAAAATCAGAGACAATACTCAGACAATACTTTAGGAAATGTTTATAAATGTCAAACAAGCAGAAGTACAAGTAGTAAACTGGAGAAAGGGTGATATAGTATGTTTCTCCTTAAAAATATTGATCCCCTCTGCCCTGCCAGCTTTCCTTCAAGAAAAAAAAATGTGTAGATGTAAGGACATGGTTTAGTGATGAACACAGGGGTTGGTTGAACTTTATGACCTTAGAGGGCTTTTCTAACCTTAACAATTCTGTTTCTATGAGTCTGCCATGACAACATCATTAGTTATAAAGCAATCAGCTCTTTGCCAGCCAATAAACTGTTATAAAGTGGGTTTCATTCTCACCAATGCCACCTGGATGTATAAAACCCTACCAGAACAAAATGCTGATGTTCAGTACCTCTGTAGCAACAATGTCTGCAAAATATGCAGGCGATTTCTGAAATAATATTAAAGAGGATGCAATTGGAGTATGCGCTCTTTCAGGTAGCAGTAGTTGTCATGAAGGGTTAAGCTGAGCTTCAGTTTCATACACTTAAATTTAAGAATTTAGTTGCCTAATCATATTTACTTACTGCCATCTGAAATACCCTTGTACATCCTGCCTGGCCTTCAGCTGTCATGATCAAAGGAAGCATCTCTTGTAGATACAGAGATATCATGAGGTGTCTCACATACCCTAAGGTGTTTCACATGCAGCTGGATGCTAATGTTTTAGCATGTGAACTCAGCCACTATCCACGGTATTCCACGGAGATGAGTGAGCTGTTAAGCTCACCCTACAGCAGACATTTGGTTGGCACAAGAGCTCTTCATGTGGCAGGTCTAGGTGTCCTCTTCATGCTCCAGGATGCATTGGCTGTGGACTGGAGGTTCAATTCAGCCATCTGAACGTGAGCGTCTAAGACCTGTCAGTGACCCTGTGGGGTATCTGTGGCACTTTGCTGGTTACGGCTTTTCCCAGGCATATGCTCTTCTTAGAGCAGAGAGAGTCTGCTGCTATTTTATTCTACCCCATGGGCCAGAAAATATCTGACTGAAATAGTGTTGAAACACACTAAACTGTAGGAAAATGACAATTCTTGTTGGATTAGATTAGCTTATTCTTAGACTTTTTCTTTTGTCCTGAAATATCATAAATAATAGACTTTGCTCTCTGCTAGATTATATTTTAGTTGAAAACTGTTAGGTTTTCTTACAAATCATTACTGCACTTTTCATAATTCACATAAGGAGAAATAAAATCAAATAGTTCACTATATTGCACATAAAAAAACCGCAAAATGTACTTTGTGTATTTTAAGCCTGGGGTCATCTGTTTCTTATGATATGAACTCTTCAAAATTTATTTCACACTGATCTTGTTCTCTATCTAAAATGTTTAAAAATTATCTTAGTATGCAAAGTACTACAAATGTATCCTTCATGCTAATAGTACAATTTAAATCACAATAATTTAAACTTCATGCTAATAGTATCATTTAAATCACAATTTTAATAAATTAATTTGAAGCAAAGTAGGCATGAATCACCTCTCACTTATATTAATTTTACAGTGAAATAACCTCAGTGACTTTATGTATTTGCTTTTGAATTGTACTACAGTGTACAAAAGAAACAGGCAATATGTCTTTCTACAATATCTGCTGAAGTTAATAATTATCAATGCAGTGTAAAGATTCACATTGGATGAGTCAGAATACATTCTCTAGCTCGTGTATGAATGATTTTTACTTTGAGCAGAGATAGACCTTTTCCAAATCAGTTAACAATTACGCAGTTTTCTATATCTTTGTTAAACATGCTTTTCTATTAAAGTTTAGCACCCCTTGGGCAAACAATAATTATTTGATATGGTTTCCTGGTTAAACAAAGTTGTAATTTCAATTAGGCTAAAAAGTAAAAAAAACTAAGATGAGACCCTTAGGCGTAAACAAAATTTATTAACATAGTTATTATAACTTAACTTTGGCTTTGAAACACTAATCATATAGTTACTGCCATATTTATAGTCTTACACAGTGAAATAATATGAATCTATTCATTAAAATCAAGACCTCAAGATTTCAGAGGACCAATAATTAGCAAAAGCCAAACATGATAGTTGCAATCTGGTAAAAATATTAAAAATATATTTGAAAACAAGTTACAGAATAATTTTAATATTTCCTTTGATGGACTCTTCTGCTTAAAGAGAAATCACACCTTGATCCATTTTAATGCAACCTTACACCTAGAAAATGAAGGTTGAATTTATCAGGCCATATGAAAGGAAATAGCTTGTCATGTGATAACTTTGATGTATTACTTTGTAAATGAGTACTTTAGTGATTTGCAGAAATAGCCTAAGACAAACTTGTCTTTTGACAAATGACATTTAAAATATACTACAAATATCATCCTGTGAACTTAATCTGGCCTTTGAACTTAATGTGGCCACTTCTGTTAAGGACAACAAAAAGTGTTTTTATAAATACAACAATAGCAAAAGGAGGGGCAAGGAAAACCTTCATTCTTTGTTGGACACGGAGGAGAACATAGTTACCAAAGACAAGGATAAAGTTGAGGTACATAACAACTTCTTTGCCTCAGTTTTCAACAAGAACACAGGTTGTCCTCAGCACGACTGGCTTCCTGGGCTGGTAGACAGCAATGGGGAGCTGAATAACCCCCCTGTTATCCAGGAGGAAGAAGTTAGTGACCTGCTGAGTCACTTGGATCCTCATAAGTCTATGGGACCAGATGGGATCCATCCTAGGGTGATGGAACTGGCGGAAGAGCTCGTCAAGCTGCTCTCTATCTCTCAGCCCACAAGAAGGGCTGGAAGGGAGACTTGGGAAACTACAGGCCTGTCAGCCTGACCTTGGTGCCTGGCAAGTTATGGAGCAGATCATCCTAAGTGTGATCACGCAATAGCTACAGGATGGACAAGGGATCAGACCCAGCCAACACAGGTTTAGGAAGGGCAGGTCCTGTCTGAACAATCTGATCTCCTTCTATGATCAGGTGACCTCTCTGGTGGATGAGGAGAAGCCTATAGATGTGTCTATCTGGACTTCAGCAAAGCCTTTGACACTGTCTCCCATAGCACACTCCTGGAAAAGCTGGCAGCCCATGGTTTCGACAGAAGAACCCAGTTCTCTGCTGGGTCAGGAACTGGTTGGAGGGCCAGGCCCAGAGAGTGGTGGTGAACGGTGCTGCATCCAGTTGGCAGCCGGTCACTAGTGGTGTCCCCCAGGGATCAGTGTTGGGCCCAGTCCTGTTTAATATCTTTACTGATGATCTGGACAAGAGGACTGAGTCCACAATCAGCAAATTTGCGGATGACACCAAAACGGGGGGGAGTGTCAATCTGCTCGAGGGTAGGAGGGCTCTGCAGAGGGACCTGGACATGCTGGATAAATGGGCTGAATCCAAAGGTATGATTTTTAACAAGAACAAGTGCCGGGTCCTGCACTTTGGCCACAACGACCCCATGCAGTGCTACAGGCTGGCCATAGAGTGGCTGAAGAGCGACCACGCAGAGAGGGATCTGGGGGTTCCAGTCAAGAGGAAGCTGAACATGAGCCAGCAGTGTGCCTAGGTGGCCAAGATGGCCAATGGCATCCTGGCCTGCATCAGGAACAGTGTGGCCAATGGGTACAGGGAAGTGATTCTTCCCCTGTACTCAGTGCTGGTGAGGCCACACCTGGAGTACTGTGTCCAGCTCTGGGCCCCTCAGTTCAGGAAGGATATTGAGGTGCTGGAGCAGGTTCAGAGAAAAGCAACGAGGCTGGTGAAGGGACTCAAGCACAAGTCCTGTGAGGAGAGGCTGAGGGAGCTGGGGTTGTTCAGTCTGGAGAAGAGAAGGCTCAGGAGAGATTTCATCACTCTCTACAACTATCTGAAAGGAGGTTGTAGCCAGGTGGGCATCAGTCTCTTCTCCCAGGCAACCAGCAGTAGGACAAGAGGGCATGGTCTTAGGCTGTGCCAGGAGAGGTTTAGGCTAAACATTAGAAAGAAATTCTTTACAGAGAGAGTGATCAGACATTGGAATGGGCTGCCCAGGGAGGTGGTGGAGTCACTGTCCCTGGAGGTTTTTAAGAAGAGACTGGATGTGGCACTTACTGCCATGGTCTAGTTGACAGGGTGGTGTTGGGTCATGGGTTGGACTCGATGATCTCAGAGGTCTTTTCCAACCTGGTTGATTCTTTAATTCTGTGATATATGCTACACACATAGCAGAAATACAGTGGCTTTCACTTTGCAAGATAAAACCATATAAAAATATCAGAGAGAGCCCAAAGTTTTCCTAAATCAAACTCATTACAACTCAGACTGGAATACTTAGAATTTTTTCAGCCTCAAACAGTGTGCAATGGAAACATTAAATAATTCAGAAAAAGATGCATCAGTTCCAATCACTAATGGCTTTAAAATAAAATAAACACAGACATATTTACATATTTTTATATATATATTATTTTGCTTTCAAAAGTTCTTACTGATTATTTACTGGAAAAGGTCAGAATATCTTCATATTTCTGTTTCTTAATGAGGTAAAAATGGAGCTTGTATTCACACATAATGATGTATTTAAAAATGCCATTTTTATTGTGCTTTTCTTATGGGTATTATTTGAGCATTTCTTAAATGGTTACAAACCTGTGACTCGAAGCTTATCTGTGCCAATTACAACCTCATTTTCATCCACTGTAAAAAGTGGCTTTCCATCCTTTGAGTTGATCTGAAATTGCTGACCGTGGAATTCTACCATTTTAGGACCTGCAAAGCACAGTAGAATAATTAAATAATGACATCATCTTTCTTCAATTTTCTATATAAATTGCTAATACTTTTAATTGGTGTCTTAATAATTTAGTGACCCATTTAAGTACACTAAAGATCACGAAGCACCCAGATATTCTAAGGATAGTGGCCCTCTAAGTACTGAAATTGGATAAGTCTATTTACATGATCTAATTTGTTGTTCAAAACTGTGCCTGTAGTCATGCTTTATAGATGGTTTTCCAGGGAATTTAGGAAATCTCTTTCAAATTGATCAAGACAAACATTCATGTTCTTGGTGTTGAAACAGCTTTGATCAGTATGAGTCTAGCATATTTTTCTTTTTTTTGAAACACAGAAACTAATTATCGAAGTCTTTGCAGCATCATCCTTTTTGACTAGGGAGGTTCAAATGATTTAAAATTACAAACGTCCCATGATAAGAGCAGGACGCTCAGCTCTTCAAAACAAATGTCAGTTTAGCTGCACATATCCTGCAAATATTACTGATTATGTTCTTAAAAGAGTTTCAAAAAACTATGAGAGTATTTGCAATTGATTCTGGTACTCCAAAAGTTAAAATAATTGTGCACAAGAGAATCTGCATATTTCGAGATCCTAAATTCACTAAAACATCATGTTCTACACCATTGGCTTGGTAAGTGGATAAAAATCAAACCTGTTATATTCCCTTTTCTAACAACCTGATGAATTAAAAATTCACACCACGTAAGTTTGAATATCTATTTCATGGAGTTGTCATCTAAATCCATGTTCAGAATTAAAATTACAGAGAATGCTCAAAGCATTTAAGACTCCTTTTCAGCAACTTTTAATAAGGGTATTTCACAGACTATCCATGGAACCAAGAGGCATTGAACTGCTTCCTTCCCATTAAGAACCTGTCTTACCATGTCTACTCCCATAAGTGTTAAATATATTCCAGGCAGTAATTCTCATAAAAATAGGAATTTTTCTTTTTGGTAGACCTTATGTTAAATTAGATCAGTTGGTTAGAGCATGGTGCTAACAATGCCAAGGTCACGGGTTTGATCCCCATATGGACCACTCACTTAAGAGCTGGACATGATGATCCTTGTGAGTCACTTCCAACTCAGAATATTCTCTGATTCTCTGGAAATGGCATTAGGTGACAGATGATTGATAGTGCTAAGAAGAACATGCAGGTATTTCACAAAATCTGCATGGTAGCTGGTACAAGAGATGCATACCATAAGGTTCCAAACAAATTCCTTAATGTTTCAGCAGATACAAAGTAATTGCTTTTAATAGCCCACCAAGCACAGAAAGGGTTATAAAAGCCATAATGTCCTAAACCAGGGCAATAATTTTAAGGCGTAAACCCCAATATTGATTCTATTGAAAATGGTCAGGATAGAGGGCTGAACTCTGCATTATGTTACGCTCTGTTGCACATGTGCACCCAGGCACAGCCTTACAGACCTCATTTTAGCTCTTCTCTAAAGCCACTATGAAGCACATGACTTAATTTCCGAGAAGTATGTTGCAAAAAGTGATATCAGGGAATATCTTCGTTCAGTGATAAGGCAATAAACAATATTTTTTTTAGAGCAAAAGAAGAAGCTCTGGGTAAGTGAGGCAATCTTGTCAATGCCTTCCTAGAAAATCTTGGTTAAGGTATTTTATTTAAGGTCCCTTCCAACCCAGGCCATTCTATGATTTTATGATTGTTCCCATTTGTGCCCAACAGCATTAACAAAACCGGCTCTTTATGTAGTGTAGCCAGATCCTTCTGTATTCAAACAGATCAAAGGCATGGATAAACTGGGCATTACCAACTTTACTGGTGTTGCAGAGGCTGGTTCCTCATCCTTCCCATTCATCTAATCCCATGAATTTTAAAGCCAGACTTAATCAAGGAAAAACTCCGCAAGAGAGCACTCACTGAACATTATATACTTTCCAAAGGAGCCTTAACTTGTCTCTCTTTGAAACTACAACTCATGGCCTTGCCCGTGCTGGGTTTCCATCCAGATTTCTTTCCTGTTTGATCCTGGACCTTGCACACTTCAATAAATTTTTAACAAGAATATTCAGGTCCACAGTTTTCTCAAAAAAAATGCCCCAGTAAAGTGGGACAATGACTGTCCTATAGATAACCTTCATTATCAGAGAATAGTATGGATAATAATTGATGTATTTTATATCTTTAGAGGGAATAGTAGGGTAAACAAAATTCAAGTGTATGTTTTATTCATGCTAGAGATGAGACATCTCAGTATACGTGGAACAAGTTTCAAAAAGGAATAATAGGCTTTTACACAAATGGGAATGAATTTATGTAATGAAAAGTAGCCATTAATCTCTCTTAGTTGTATTCCACAATACACATAGACTAGCTACATTGCAATAACACTAATTGTATTGTGATCCCAGTGAGGTTAATTTTCAACTCATAAACAGCAGCCAAATTCAATATCTGAAACTTTAATCTCCTAATGCCTAAATATGTTTTGTTTGCCATCCTAGTACATTAACTACATGTAAGTCAACTAAAACTATATAATCGTATTTATTGATAAAATCCTACAATTAAAAATGCAACCTGACTGAATGCAGGTTATAGAAAAGTATTCATTTTCCACTTACTGACAGATGTGTCTTCCAAAAACAACTGACATAATACTAAACGGTCTTCCTTTTCATTTTTCCTCCTCACTCTTGACTCCCCTAGGGGTTTTCTAGGGAAGGAAGGTCTTTTATTTACTGAGTCCATTTCAGTTGACAAGCATTTAAATAAACTGCCTTCTACTACTACTCAACCTTTGAATTCCAGGTCAGTACAAATACAGATGTACAAGACTGAAAAGTATCTTTATCAAAAATGGGGCTTGCCATAACATACATATTCACGAATGCTTAATGGCAATGAAATTTGGAGAGCCTGAACTTTGAAGAGCCTGCCTACATGTTACCAGTATGCAGATTCTTCAAATACAGTTAGTTCTGCCAAATATATATTTATATATACTTTAATATATACAAGTAAACTTTTAACATGTCTTCAGATCTTTCAGAAGAAAAGGCTTTCCAACGCTGGATTTATTTGTTCGGATCTTTTATTTTCTTACTCTCTCTCATTATCCATCATTTCTGATAACCTATGGCTGTCAGCTATTCTGTATGCTTTGCTCTTCTCCTACAACCTAGAATCATCAGTGATGAATATAAACCAAAATCCTGAGCACTTTGGGGTACTCCTATGCAATTTAATTTTTTAGCTAATTTTTATTAAATTAAAGCACCTTACTTAAAATAAGATATCATTAAAAGTGTATTAAAAATGTAATACTCCTACAGATCCAATTCTCATTCCACGAGTAATACAATACAATACTAATAAATGTAAAGTCATTACTTTCAGAAACATAAAATTAGTCATATTTTCATATGGAATGGTATGCAAGTACTTCATTAGTATTGGCATTTCGTTAGAACAAATGCATTATTACAGAAAATACGCAGCATGTTGCATATATATATTTTATGTCCATGTCATACATCACTCCTTGCCTTGAAAAACAACTGTAATACATTAATAGAACACTTGCTTCTCCTGTTTCCTCTTTTTCTCTCAGTTCTCCTTTTATGCAATGGATGAAACAATGATGTCCCCTCAGATCAACGTAAGAATGCCTTACTGTCAGTGCTGCTTATACTTTGTTGTTCTCTATAACTGAACACAAGTCTAGAGATCTTAAAAAATTGGTTCTCAATGATGGTTACAGACACTGATCATGTAGACAGTAGCAACCCAACTAATGTTAGGTATGTAGGTGATAGCACTTTCCACTCTCAGAGTGATTTAGCTAATGCAATGTCTTTATCCATCTAGGCATTAGCCATATAGAATACTCTATTTAAATACAGAAACAAGAAACCCATGCAATATTTCATTGTAAAATGGGCTATTGCATGTAGAAACTTCGGCAGGAACGGATCATATTTCTCACACAATGACTTGACAAAAAGGCTATGGTGTCACCTTTTTGCTCAGGCTTAATGAACCCAGAATTTGTTGTATGATATTAACTTCAACAGGAAAAGGTGAAACATACAGTTCTCAGACAGATAAGGTGAAAAGGAAAGTACCAAAGGAGACGAGGCATGGTAATTTGAAACCCTGTATGAAGAAAGGACAGCTAATGTGAGTCTCTCATTCCTGAGCAAATACTTGAACGACTCTATTTTCAGTATAGTGGATATTTTTCCTCCTTTTCTTTAAAAAAAAAAAAAAAGAAAGCCATGAGTGTATTTTCATAAGGTCAGCTCCTGCACTGTGATTCATATCTAAGCATACCTACTGGATCTGCGCAGAGGACGATGTGAGAGGATCAGTTAAACAGGTGGGGAATGACTGAGTTGATAATGCAACTGTCTAGTCCATTTACATACTTCTGTGTTCTCTGTCTGGCCTTCAGCTTATTTTTGATGTCCTAGTGTATCCAGGACTTCTACATCAGGTTAGAAAGTCTGACATGGGGTCTGTGAGCAACATGAGCTCTTTCAGAGAGTTAGCTGAAGACTGGGCAAGATGGAACTACAGAAGAATGCAAGCCAGAGGTCACCTCTGGAAGTCACCTGGTCCCACCTACTGATCACATCAAGGTCAGCTTGCTTGGAAGTTAGATAAAGGTTCTCAGGGTCTTGTCCAGGTCTTGTCTTTAATACGTCTGAGGAAGGGAATTTAACAGCCTCCCTGGACAATTTGTTCCCATGGTTAACCATTCTAACAGTGATATTTCCCCCCACAGTTTATCCAGTTGCATTTTGCCTCCCTGCAACCCATGACCATTATTGTTTTTTGCCCTTTTGTTGTGCATCCCAAGAAGAATCTGGATTCATACTAGTGATAGGATAAGGTGAAATAGCCTCAAGTAGCACCAAGCAAGGTTCAGGTTTGATATTACAAAAACATTTTTCACTAAAAGAGTGGTTAAGCATTGGAACAGGCTACCCAGGAAAGTGGGTTCAAAAAAGTGTTCAAAAAATGAGTAGATGTGGCACTGTGTGATATGCTTTAGTTGGCATGGTGGTATTCAGCTGAAGGTTGGACTTGATCTTGAAGGTCTTTTCCAGCCTTAATGATTCTATGATTCATTTCATCTCTAGCCCTCCTAGTATCAGGCAGAAGTTGGAAACCCCCTTTAAGCTTTCTTTTCTTGCAGGTTAAACAGCTTCTTCAGACTCTTATACTTCACATGCTTCAACTCCCTGACCATCTTAACAGCACCTTGTGTGCACCTCCTCAGTTTGCTCACAGTTTTGTCATACTGTAGAGGGCTTAACAGTATTCCAGACCTGGCCTCCCAGGTGTGGAATGATGTAGCCCAGTGTGCAATTAGTCCTCGCTGCCACAAGGGTACACTGCAGATATGTGTTCAAACAGTCTATCAGGATGGGGGTGTCCTCTACAGACCTGCTGCAAAAAGATAGGGATCTAGCTCCTTTTTTTGGCCACAAGCTGCCATCGGGATTTGATAGTTACACTTGAAATGATTAGGATTTTAGATGTACTTAATTATCCAAATTCTATCACAGATTACAGGCACAGTAGAAGTCAGCTATTTTAACCTAGCCTTTACAGATCCTTCTAGCATTAATCAATGCCAATAATTCAATACTCTTACTACTTTAAGGGAAGGAAGTTGCAGAAACTGTCCTCACCTTTAGCAATAGCTGTTATCTTCAAATTATCATCCAATTACTTATGTTAATGATTACTGTACCATAGGAACAAAGATACGCATGGGATTGCAAATTTACTGAGACTGTGGAAGTTGAGAAGGTCATAAAATATTTAATAATTTCCCTTTTTTCCCTTCTTTTGAATTGTTTTCTCCCATTGGAATAAAGAGAGAATGAAGCTATTCAGACAAGTAATTGCTCTCTAATGAGAAACAGGTATCCACAAACCGGTTATTTTCCAAATAAAAAGGGATTTCCTAAACATTAGCCTTTTTTTTCAGAGCAAAACTCTGTAGACTCATGTTCTTTTCTTACAGACTTGGACAGAAGAGAAGTGAGAGCATAGGATTCAAATCCCCTGGGTCAGGTTAAATTTTTCCTTAACTGTGGTGATGTCATACTTAAGCAAGTTGGCAATACACATTATCATAGAATCATTGAATGGTTTGGGTTGGAAGGGACATTAAAGAATGTCTAGTTCCAACCACCCTGCCATGGGCAGAGACACCTTTCACTGGAACAGGTTGCTCAAAGCCCCATTCACCCTGGCCTTGAGCACTTCCAGGGATGAGCATCCACAGCTTCTCTGGGTAACCTGTTCCAATGCCTCACCACCCTCACAGTAACTATCTTTTTAACTCTTAGAGGACGTTTTTAGTCTGGCTTAAACCAGCCCTTCTGACGGTGAACATTATCATACATTTCTTCATAAAGACTATCATATTTGGGGACAGGGTGTGCACATCTTGCTATGGTAAGTACTCTACTATTCATGGTGCTTAGACATCAATGGTACTTTTTTCAGAAGAGAATATTTCTCATTTGAGTCTAAATATTAAACTGTAGATGTAATGTCCAAATTATTTTTTTCACAAATGAGTTTTCATGGTGATATGTTTAGCTAGCTTTAATTGAATATTACTTAATTTTTTCTGCTATTTCTTTTAATTCTTTGCAACGTGATATACAAAATGGTCTCACAAAAGACTAAAAGCATATGCATTTAATACAGAACAGGAAGATGTCTGCTATGGATTCAAACAGTAAACTAGAAAAGAGGATAGGTTAAAAAGTCTGTAGGATGTTTTAGCAGCCACCCCTCATTCTCTAAATTTTGCTTGACAACTAAATTTTACTTTTAAATAAAACTAGCATGTATGTCTTGATATGATCAGATTTGTTGGTAGTTAAAATTTTTTTATTTAGGAAGTCAGCATCCCTAATTTAATCCCCTTAGAACAAATCTTGTAAATTCTTGATCATAGGAAGACTTAATCACCTCAAAAATACTTCCATGAAGTTTCAAATTTATCTTTCTATTAATTGCTCCTATGTTGTATCTTTCCTTCTTATAACCCAGCTGGACAGCAATTAAAGTTGTGCAAATAATCATCTTCCTGCAGACAAAGATCTTCAAGAAATATGTTCTGGCTTTTATCTTAAAGATAAGAAAGAACTTATTTGGACAAAAATTGAGTTTTTTGTGAAAGACTTCCTGGAAAAATAAAGAAGGAGAAATGATTTTACAATGTCATTAAGTCAAATTTATGAAACAGACCTCAGGGTTTTCCCTATAAAAACAACATCAAACTCTTCTTACAATCATCATGCTTCCTTAACACTGTTTTCTTCCTCTTATGCCTCTGGTGAAAAAATATCATCACTTGAAAATGAAATATTAAAATGCTGATAAGAAACCCGGAAATTATTTGACATTGGAAAGTACTAGTTTCTAAATGACAATTACTTCTAATAAAGCAATATATTAGGTACTGACATTGATCTGTTTTCTTAGAATGTTGTTCCTGTTTTAAAAAAGCAGGGTGGGATAGCACAAATGCTCTCTTTGCAACAGCTGTTCAGATTAATGTTACAGACATGAAAATAGTCTCAAGGCAGAACGTTGATTGTAATTCTGTTTTCACACTGCATAAACCATTTTGACTTTCACCATATTCCCATGCTTTCTGAGTGGAGCTGATTTCATGCTTAACAATGCAGAACAGCTTCATAATCCAGTTATCTAAATAAATTCCTCAAGCTTTAAATACTTTAAATGGAACCCCTAACCCAAAGCTACTGATGTTACTATTCCTTGGTGTAAGTGACTGAACAAGGAGGAGGACCAGCAATCTACTCTATTGGAATCTGTTCTCACAGATCTTGCACAACTTTGGAAACCTCTTTCCTTCGGTGATTTTTGTTCGTTTGGTTGGTTGTTTTTTTTTAATTTTTTCCTGAAAAAGATATCTTACAAGCAGAATTTAGGGTCTTCTGTAGATTGAAGCCTCCTTACATGATCCTTGAAAAATAAATCACTTAAAAAACTGGCCCTACTGTTCAGTAATGACAAATGGAAATGTGCTGCTTTTCATTCACATCCTTATTATCCAGCGCTGGAATACCACTGCAAAAGCTGACTGTATTATATTCATCTGCTGTATATAGAAGCCTATGTTTACTTGGGTGAAACATCATTTACTGTTTGATACCAATGTTGCTCTTAAGTATTTGACAATTGACTATCTAGTCCATGTGTTTCTTTTATATATAATATATTTATTATCACTCATTACTGAAAAAGTTCGACAACTTTTTACACTAAGTTGCTTTATTATGGCTCAGGGTATAAATCAAAGGTGCTACATTGCTTCTTCATTCTAGGACTTAAAAAGGCTTTGAAGTGGTAAGAACAGGAATCCTGGAGATGACAATTAGCAGCTTTCTTGGATTACTAAAGAAAGTTCTAGATATTACAGATAATATGACATTATTTTGAAGGTTGATAAGCAAGCTGTGACAAAGAAACCTGAATCTTATTCAAAATTTTAAAGACAGGAGCTATTCTAATGAAAATAATTATAATCTGTTCTGTAGATATCCTTGTCTTGCCTATAAGCAACTCTCTCCACAGCTTTTTTAATTCCCTATGACTATCAATCCTGTATTTTCCTACAACTATGCCTTGCTTAGATTCCTTCCTTGCTGTCTGTTGGCCACCATCCTTTGAAGTCCCATTTCTCCTAGAAATATTGCTACAGCAATAATTTCCCCCAATCCCTTAATTAAAGGTTCTATTTCCTTTTTTTTTTTTTTTTTTTTTTTTGTTATTTACTTGAATTTAATATGAGCTTCTTTGGGCATATATGAGTTTTAAATGATTTTAAAGAGTAATCCAAACAAAATGGGTATTTTTGTCATCCAGAGGGATACTTAAGTAAAAAAAGAGTAAAACACAGAATTGGTTTGGGTTTTTTTAAATTTATGATCTCTATTATTTTGAAAGTGTTCTTTTCTTGGTAAGCAGTTAAAAGTATTTGCATTCAGTGAGGCTTCTGAAAGCAGCTTATTTTAGAACACAGTCCAAAACTCAACATCCACAGCAATGTTTTTTTAAGAGCTCTAATGTCTAGATAACTCCTGCAAGAGGCATGTCATGCAGATGAACTGAGGGGCATGTAGAAACTTTAAAACAGGAGTGCTCATGTCGGAAGTTGCTCACATTTTGATGTCCTTTTAGCATATCTGTCATTCATGAGGGAATGCATAATGTTGTGCCTTGTTGTCCTCATATGAGTAATTTAACAGAAACTCCTCAAGTAAAGATTTGTTTCAGAACAGAAACTCCTCAAGTAAAGATTTGTTTCAGAACTCTCTTGAGAATTACTTCTATGTAAGACTGGGTATTTAAATTGTTCTTACTAATTTATTATTTTAACAGACCATTTGAATCACAATTTCCATGAGTTAAAAGGTATTTTTGTTATAATCTTATGAGTGATGGTTTATTACATTGCCATCCTCAGAACAATCCCAAACTTACCTATACAGCTCCTTCACAATTGCAACTACCTGTATTTATAAGATGACTAGAGTTTTAAGACACAATTCCAGGATGCCGGCAATTGTAGAAGACATTAAC
Organism: Lepidothrix coronata; assembly: GCF_001604755.1. Taxonomy (NCBI): domain Eukaryota; kingdom Metazoa; phylum Chordata; class Aves; order Passeriformes; family Pipridae; genus Lepidothrix; species Lepidothrix coronata. The sequence continues at coordinate 1,014,314 of NW_016690373.1, forward strand.
TCTTTAGCAAAGGCTTGTGCATATGAAGTAAATAAGCCACACATCTATTTTTCACACTCCTTATACGGGAACAGCATTTTACATACCTGCATTTTATGAGTGACTAAGGACAATGGCTAAAAGTATAAAGCTATGTATTTACTTTAACAGACTGTCACCCCAGTCGACGTTGTTTGACCATATATTTAGGTATTAACAAAATTCTTTAAAGTATTAAGTTTTTACTGCTCTTCCAACACTTATACATCAGTCAAAAATTACTGTGATTTAATATTTGTAATATTTCATGTTAGTATTTACAATGGTGGGGGCAGCAGGGGCCTCTGGTGGTCTAGTGGTTAGGGTGCAGGACTCTCACCGCTGCGACCCGGGTTCGATTCCCGGCCCCCCGGGCAGATGGAGCTCAGCCCTGTGAGGCAATCCACCTAAGAGAAGGTCACTCTAAACAAACCTACGTTCTGAGACCCTCACTGCCACTGTCCGAGTTTCACTCGGCCCCGGCAGATGAACCTCAGGATTAAAGGGTGGGCTCAGTTCAGCGCACGCTGGGTCTCACCTAAAAAATCCACTGCGCAGGCTCGAAGGGTCAATGACCTTTCCCAAATCTTCGCTCGCGAAGACTGGCCATTATTTACAATGGTACCAACTACAGCAGACAGCATGTAAGACCAGTTCTTAATGATTAATAAATTTAATAAATAGAATTGCCAATCAAGAGAGATTAGTTAAACATCAAATATTTCAAATAATATGCAAATGCACTTTAGTACTTCTTCTGATGTAGTTGTGATTTCCCAGGCTCAGATCACTATTTCACTTTCTTATCTAAGTATTTTTTGTAGAGCAAGCCCCAGTGTTGTCAGAACTTTCCTGCTTCCGTGTTGAATTTGATTTGTCTTTGCACACTGAAGACTTTTAAAAGATTTGAGATGCAGGTCTTCCAATCTACACTCCCCTCCTTTGTACTGGTTTCCTCATATATTGTCTAAGCCAGCTACAGCTTCTCTGCACAGCCAGACAACTTTTCATCAGGACAACACTAAGTATTTGGCTTTTCCTGAGGAAAAGGTTAAAGAGCAACAAAACATCATAAGGTACAAAATACACTGAACTGCATATTACGAGGATACAGCCAGAAAAAACAGGTGAAGAAAAGCAGAGAAACAGAATTTAACTACCAATAAAAAGGGAAAATACTAAATATGGGTGGTATTAATGAGTCATTACTGACGAGACATTTCCCATCCAGCAGAACTCTCCTCCCCAAATACCACAGTCCATATTCTACACCATGGATTTGTATTGACCACTCTCTGTCTATCATGCCTTCATTTTACATGTTTTCTTCAATCTAGATGTCTCTAGCCCAATAGAACAGATCTTTTTAACTTTCTATTTATTTAAGGCAGCACATTCCATCTCACTTTCTGTACTTCTCTTTGTTAACACTCTCAGAAGAAGACTAAATAGTTACTGAGAAGGGGTAAAAAAACCCCAAAACAATGACTGAGATTTATTGTTATTTTTGCCAGGTTTCATTTTCCTAAGGTAACATCTATACACATGGGCTAGTACAACAACTAAAATACCTTTTCTTTCAGGAAAATGCACTCTTCACACTCTTTCCAGCACTGAAGTTCTCTTTTTAACAGGAAAGATATACTGTGGGTGAATATCTCAGACTGCTCATTTATGGACCTCAGTAACATTACAGGTGCTGAAGTCTGAACAAGCAATTGATTTATACCACTATTAAGTGCCGACATTCTTTTCCCAAACAAAGTTTAACTGTTCGTGCAGAAGCATTGCCTCATAATCAATAACACCTTCCACCCGCCAAAGGTATCTCATGTTTCCAGCTTGAAATATGGAGGTGCCTTATTTGCACTGGGACAAAGTTCCTGCAGTGTATCATGAGTACATTAAAATACAACAACTGAATTGAGTTCAGCAGAAATCAGAGCCACTTTTTTCACTTTCATGCAAAAGCACCTATTAAAGATGGAGCCACTCATATGACAACTGCCTAAACTAAATACAGGACAAAACTTTTATGGATGTCTTTATAGCAGACTTTCCTTCTCAACAGCTCTAGGTGATGCAGGCTGGACACTGTCAAACAATTCATCCTTTGACCTACTGCCTGACATGATCTCACCTGTAACTTTCTCAGACTTCAGCAGGGATCTGGCTGGACAAATTAGTGTGAGGGGTCAATGATCTGCTTTGTAGTCTGCCCTTCCCAAAGGACATCCTCATAACTTCTGGTCATTAGGCACAAAGGACACAACTACAGTGCTGATACACATGGTGGTCTCATGATGGGCAACCACAAACAGTATGCAGCAGACAGAACTCAATAGCAGATGTATCATGTCACAGAAATTTTGACCATGGACACATTTGGGTTTGATCATATGGTCACTGAATTGTTAATTACTGAAAACTGATTTAATAACTTTACTAATAATATGAAAATGTACATTTCATACTCTTGATTATGAACAAAATGAGATATGGCTGCTACTATCAGGTTTTGATAAATATTTAGGGGCATTTTCTTAAGAGAAATCATGCAGACCTTTATGATAGACTGAATTACAAAGAAAGGAATTTGAAAACATTTAAAGGCCAAATTGTGATTTATTGTATAATTATATATTTTAAGGGGAATAGCAGGCTCCTTTATACATTTCAAATTATTTTTTTCTTTTGTTTGAAAACAGTTTGTTTGAAAATAGTGAAGCTTGCAAACTGTTCAATGAATTGAAATGATAATTCTTCAAGTAGGAATTTTCACGAAGTTACATTGTCTCAAGAGCATGGAAATGTTGCTCATCAATGCTCATCTGGGTCCCAGTCTAGAAAACTATTTAAACATATCAGGTTAGCCTACAGTTAAATAAGTAGGAATTTATGCTTTACTGCCTGAGAACCTGGTAAGAAATGAGTTAATAAATTGTTACATTTTTCTCCAAAGTCAAATAAAGGTTGAAAAATATTAACAAAGCTAAGAAAATTTCCATTTTATCTGACACACGTTGCCATTCTTGCCTTAAAAATATGATTTGAGGAGTAAGGTCTGCTTATTCTTTCTGCCAAGGTCTCTCACTTACATCTGTCTAGATCTACTGATTTCACTCAGTAAACCAATATATTTTACTGCTACCATACATAGTAAACAAGGTACATTTCTGAGTTTTGAATCTGAATTTTTTTAAGGACATCTGCTTAATTGTTTTAGTCTCTGGAATACTAAGAAATGCAGAGAAACTCTAGCCATGTTCTCCTGTTGCATTTTCTTACAAAATGATTTGCAACTATCAATAGCTATTGACACAAGAAAAAAAAGTAACTTTTGCAGAGACCTTTGCATAACTCTGCAATAAAAAAGAGCTTCAAATATACAAAAAACTAGAGAAATTGAAACTATACTGCTGCCACTTACCAATCTACAGCTGGACTATTCAAATATGGCCATAACAGTAATAAATAATCACGTGTTTAATGCTTTATATTCTCAAAGCTCTTTACAAATATTCATTACAATGTTTCCAAAACAGTGAACAAGGAATAGTCACTTAGACTTACCCACATTTAATCTGCCTGTGACTTCCCCATTCGAATTGCGAGCATTCACAGTCACATTGTGAGTAGACTGGAGAAGCAGTGATGAGTCCTGAAATACAGAGAAAGCAAACATTATGTTAGGCAGAACATAATTAACAATAATTACAATTGTTAACAATTTTCAAAATTTAGTATAGTCTTAATATCAACTCGGTCACCACAAGATCTTTGTACCTACAAAACTATCCACAAATGTCATCAAATAATGCAGGCAGACATTTCTGATTACTTAACTATATTAGATTTAAAATAAGAAAAAAAAGTATAGGGAATAATTCAGGTGAACAAAATCTGTGTTACTGGACCAACGAACATGGCTGCTAACATTTTAGCTTTTCGAAAAAATGCTTAAGTACTGGATCTTCTAGATCTACAGGATAGCCATTTAATTAAGTGTGAGCATTCCACTTTGTGAATTCATACTGTTGTATTAACTTGACGAGAAACATGCATGTGAATTCTGTTTCCTCAATGGTCCATGCAGTCTCTAGGCTGTTGCTTAATTTTGGCACCTGGCACTGACTCTCCTGGCAAGGAAGTTCCAACAGTGAGTGATGGAAAAAGTGGCAGGTTGACTAGATCAATGCTGACTTTAATAGATGACAGTACAAATAAGTCTAACTTAAATTGTCTCCCAGTCTGCCACTCTGAAGGATAACAGAAGCATATCAGTGGAATGAACAGCATCACCTTGTCCACATCCCTGAATCACAACTTGATCTGAGGCATTTGCTGAACAATCAGAGCCTCATGCCTACCCATCATTCTGTGCTACTGAAGGAAGCCAGGGCATGACAAACAGGTGTAATTGGTATCTTCATTCACGCCAAGCACTACAATCCAGAGTAGCTATTGTAGGCAATTCAAAATTTCATGTCATTCTTAGACTGCAGCCAGAATGGAATTACTTCACCAATGCCAAAACATCCCACTGTGTTAACTCATGGCTTCTTGTTGTGCTTGTTGAACTCCTCCCAGGTGATGTACCATTTCCATTATTTATTCCCAGACCTTGCACTCTAACTGTCTGTACTTCAGGCCCGTTGGAGCCTCCCTAAGGTACTCCTTGTCTTGAACAGCAGACGAACAACTGTTTTGAAAGACCTAGCTGCTCACTGTGCCCCACCAAATTAGATATACAGACAGTAATGAAACTGGTTCATAGCAAGAGACCTTGCTATGGGGTATTTGAAGGGGGCATTTAGAAACATCCCAAAAATTTGTGAGGAAGGCACAGAGTGGGTTCTTCTTATGTTTTTACTTAATTTATCACCTGAATTATCTTTAAATGCAGCTGATTTTCAGGGGGATCATAGTGGCCACTGTCTTTATTTGACCTTAACTATTAGAAAATCATCTGGGGACAGAAGGTCTGATCATGCTCATGTGGATCAACAAATTGCAGATAAACTGGTAGACTTTAAAAGACGGGAGGAAGTTTTTTGCAGTACAGGTGCTTTCATACTAAAGCACGCTTTTTGTCTGAAGGACAAGAACTTAGTAACTGATAAGAGTGCCTAAGCAGGTCTCAGCTGCCAAATTATCAGGGAATACATGATATGAAGAGGTATTAGCAAGCTGCCTGCTTGTGACCTCAGAGGAGACACTCATTCCTAGATAAATGAGTTTGTAATTACTGTAATATTGTTAAAGATCAGTCTCTTTCACAGCTATGGCTTCTGGTTCTTTTCCTGGACAAGTGAGCCTATGTGGCACCTTGAAGGGCTAACCCCTGAAAATAAGTCCCAAGTCATGTTCTCATTGTAATTTAATATTTAAGAGTATGAGATAACCTCAGAATTTTGAACACATTTTACATGATGAATTTTAGTACAAACACTTATCTAGTAACAGTGGTAGAAGCAATACTGAGTTTGCAGTCACACTTTTTTAAAAAACCAAAATCCCAGTATCTTACAAGTAGGAAGATAGACTCTCTCAAAAGAAGTCACTAAGTGAGCAAAATAAAAGAATCCCATTTTGTAAATTATATCAGGAAAAAGTGAAAGCTAACAAAACTAATAAAAATAATGAAAATGTCTTACGAAAAAGTTAAGCCATGTGTTAGAATGAACATTAAGGGTAACAAGTTAGTATGAAGTGGAAAAAGAAGGTCAACAAACACTGGAGATTGGGTAAATATAGTACTGTTAAGTAGATGTCTAAATGACCCAAAAATCTGGGCATCTTTACTACATTTATTTGATTGACACTAGTTGATTTAAAAAATAAGTTAGTAATTTGTAATATCAAATGTAAGTGCGAATAAACTGTATTTTAGACCTGTAGCTGCCACGTATGTGGTTTTGACTAATTAAAATCTAGTAACATATTTAAAAAACCCTCATCTTTTATCTTTCCTTGAAAATGCATTAGCAAAGATGCAATGGTGTTGTCTACAACTCTGTCTTGGACTCATAATGAAGGCATAAAGTTATAATAGGCTCCAGAGATGATGCACAGCAAGTAGATTTTCTGCTACATATTTTCTTAGCACTTTGAAGACCTCATTAGGTGAGAAAAGCTGTTAGGAGACTGCAAGGAGAAAACTATTAAGGAAAGGGAGAAAGCTCTTATGATAGCTGTGACGGGCCCAATTCTCTAAGACAAACTTAGAAAAAGAAAGCATAACAAATAAGTAACTTCCCGAGAATAAATATATAGATTGCACCCAGGAGATCAAGCTACAGGCAATTAAGCCTCTAGAGAGTTTAAATATTTAAAAAAGCAAGGAAACAAACAAACAGAAAACCTCTGATGAACTATCAGTGGGCCAAGAGAAGCAGTAGCCTGAAGGCTCTAATTAATGCATACTACTAATGATCATGATGGGTCATTAGCCAGCTAAGCTTATATTAGACGCTGCCACACCTCTTTCTTCCTACGTTGTACTAAATGTATTAAGAGCTGAAAGGAATATTAAGAGAGCACAAATGGTAGCTTAATGTTGCATAACGATGTTTGGGAGTAGAGAGAGTTCTTAAGTATTAGCTATGCTGGTCTTACAAAGTTACATGTCTTACTGATAAACAACCTAAAGGGAAATTCATTTAAGCACATAAATAGTTTTCCCACTGCCTGTCAAGCAGAATAGCATAAGAAATAAAATGGAAATACAGATTCAGTAATGGAATTTCACTGTCTTAATTAAGAGCTGTTCCTGATACTGGAAATACTTGTTGCAGAAAGAGAGAAAAAGAAAGGCTTAATACAAGTAAAATATATTGGCATTACTTAAATTCTAGTAATCAAGTATTTTAACAACCTCATTCTGAAATATTTATTTACATTTTCTCTTGCTGTAGCAATACAAACAGTTTTTCTGTAGGTTCAGAAAAGTGGCTATTTCTTCTCGTTTGAAGATATGAAAGAGTCATATTTGGCTTTTACTGTCACTGAATAGTACTTTATTGAATGAAATGTCCCATTGGTTGCTGATAATGTTCATAAAACAAGGCTTTATTTTGTGAGAGTTTAGATTATGGTCAATAGATCTGAAAAATATTCATTTTACTGGCCAGAGGCAGATAACCCTCTAAAAAAAAAATCACTGGAATAAGTTTCAGAGACCCCCTGGATAATTAAAAAACAATTCAGATTCTCTCTTTGTTTTTCTAAACCTACTACTGCCACACAAATCTTTCATAACATTCCCATTCTTGGTGACATTTTAAAGTCAATCTGTTTGTATTTTCTTTGATTATGCTATTCCTTTTTTCACCTCAACAATAATAACAAAACAAACTTTTCTGTCTGTGTAAACAAGACTAAATCTTAAATCTTTCCATTTAGACTTGTAGACCTTATGTACACAAATATACAAACATATCATACATTTGATAGCATCGTGCTAGAAGTGACAAAACCTGAATTTATTAGAGAAATCATAACTTCTCCAATGGGGTCCACTAATTTTAGAGATACTGAAGCTATTCTGTAGTGGAAGAATAAATAAAACAAACAGTTTAACAGAGAAGTCTATGTTTTAAAATAATAAAAATGATGAAAATCTTTCCACACACTCTTAAATTTTTAGCATTACTTATATATGACAACCTTTATAAATCCTTTTTGAGCTACTGCTTATTACATGTCTAAGAGATAAATGCCATAGCATCATTGCAACGTAGCATCATTGCAATATCTGCCGTAGCAACATTGACCTTTTAAAATATGCAGAAATATGTGGGTATATAGCACTACTGAAAGATTATCCGCTTACCACTCTAGAATGGATTTCTTTGGCATAAAGAGGGAATAAGAATTCAGATTCCCCTTCCAGACGAAGACCTTCTTTTGTAACACGCAGGTGTCCCATTCCAGTCTAAGGAGAAGATGGAAGAATTATGCATATTTATTTTGTGTGTTTTTTTTCACAAATTAAACACTTCTAGAGCTGCCTGCCTCCAGTCTGTTGATAAAGATACAAATAGTAATGCGTTCAAAATTTTAAGAATTCCTTATTTCTTCCATGAGTAATTTTTTTTGAGAAACTGCATGTTTCAAGAAGTTATTAAACTTGGTGATTATTTTTCCTTTTTTTTTTGGCAGAGGGAGGGGGCAGTGGGCAGGAATAGAGTAATACAGTCATTACCTTAAAAAGAAGTACATTTGTATTGGCTGTGCTGAAATTGCTTTTGTACTCACCTTCTAAAAATGTCATGAACAATAAACTTCTACACATAAGTACTTACATAAAACAAACCTTATATTAACATCTCAAGGTTTATTTATCAATAATATATTTTACAAAGACTGTAATACTTCTAAGCCTACTGAAGAGGCAAAGAGAGATTTTTATTTGCTTCCCTTTTCAGTAATTACCTCCTTCTTTTTAATTAATTTTTAATCTATTGGTTTAGGTTTTTTCTCCTCTAATTGTAGGTCAAGGCTCTCTCTCTCACATTATCATGTACCTTTTCTTTATCACCTCCTTCTTAGTTTTTGTACCTTTGTCTTTCTCTCTTCGTCACTCCCTCCTGAGTTCTGTCCAATTGTGCTTTCCAGTTGATACCTTATTTCATTCTTTTTATTTTCTTTCATCATTATCATATTACTGATAATGTGAAAAACGAGTGAGAAATTACTTCAGTAAGTACATCTGAGGACTTCCAGGCTTCAGCTGCAAGGTATTTTACAGGTATTTAGCTAATTTGTAAAGGATTCACCCCTTTTCCTGCCATAAAAAGTGACAGAAAACATGACAAAAAAAGTGTAGCCTTTCAGCTTGGCCACATGTGAAAATATTTCAACCCAACTGCCTCAAACTACAAAGAGTAAGTGAGAGGGCTAAATAAAAAACAATAAATCCAAAAAGTATTTCCACCCAAAATAGTTTTCATGTTGTTCTCCACATAAGCAGAAAAGATACATAGCAGGCCACTGATGATACATTAATAACCTATTCATCTAATGAATTATGCTTACCACCAATAAAAGTTATAACTTGAAGAGACTGTAATTCTTTTTAAATATATGATCTGTCTAATCAGATTATGTATTATATCTATACACAATGCTAAATAACATGTCAAACCAGCTTTCAAAGAAAAAACAGAGCTTTTTTTTTTTTTGAGCAGGGTTGAAAAGAGACAAAGAAACAAGCTTTGCTTAAATTCCATAAGGTAAGAAATATTCATTCACTCCACTGAAAAGCACAACTGCAATTCTTCCTCAGCAAGGATTTGTTTCAGGAAAGAGGCTTTCAGGATAGCTATTTATGGAATCTGTTTTTCAGGGTCAAATATTTTACTGCTTCAAAATATATAATGTATGGACTTTTCTCAGCGAAAGTAGACACAACTTCTAAATTCTACCCCATTGCGAAGCTTTTAAAGTACCTACTATATAGTGATATGAGGCAAAATTAAAATAATACCTATGATGAGTGCCCTATGGCTTACATAATGACAATTTCTAGCCAGCACTGACTGATTTAGAAATATGTTTTTCTATTTAAGACTATGGACAGTTTTTTCTAACCTGTAACACAAAACAGATACCACTTCAACGTCATAAAAACACAGAGGTTTTAAGACAAACACTTTTGAAAAATATGACATGAAATATCAGGATATTCTAAAGATTTATGGCCAACAAACATCTTTAATTAACCAAATTTAGGGTCTCATAATTTGGTCTGACCTCATGCCTTCCCCCATCAGGTGAAAGTAGATTATATTAGTGACTGGGTTTGAAGACAGATTGCATATTTTTATGGAATATAAAAAACTAAATAGTATATTATAGAGTAAGTATAAAAAAAGTGACATTGACAAATCTGAAATACAAGAAAGCAGAGGAAGAAGTAGCAATTCTTGCTCTGAAGCAGACTGGGGAAATTAACAAACTCTTGGGTGGCAACTGCTATTCTACCTTTGGGAGGAAAAAATTTTTAGTAGAGACAAAAAAAAATTATGTGGAAAAAGATTATGCAATTTACTCAGCACACTCTTTCTAATGGATTCAGATTTCTCAGCAATGATTATTCTACAAATGCTATATAGACAAAGAAATGTCTTTGCCATAAAGAATAATATGCTGTATAACAAAACTTAGCACTTCCAACTTATGATCATAAGTTCATATTTTTCAGTAAATCTAGTTATATCACTCAGGATTACTTTGTAGAAGTATGTCCTCAAGTATGTCCTATTTTCTTCATCAGGTATTTCATTTAAGCATTGACACAAAGCTCACATTCTCACATATCTGCATAAAAGCCTCATTATCCATTCTCACTGACCACTTGGGAAGCGCAAAACCAGGGAAATTTAGACTTGGGTTATGTACATAAATGACTATCTGTGATGACTAACATAAACTTTGTAAGATGCATGCAAACAACAAAAAAATGTGGATTTCATATAATGAAATTACCATTGTGATTGTAAACAATTATTATGTCCTTAGTACCGTGATATTTGAGCATCTTAAGACTGTAAAAGTACTGAGTAATGCAGTACTGTGAGATGGGGAAATTCTATTATCCCCCTTTTAGATTTGGCAAATTGAAGTTACGTTGAATATAAGAGAGAAGGATTTAGGATAAACAACCACCTTAACGCACTGAGATTCAGTGCTAAGTTCCTTGAATAGGCAGAGCCCAATAGTTATACATATGTTCTCTCAACAATCACTCTGCTTCTTATATTACCATTTAGGAGAAGCCAAATATTATTTATTGTGACTTCCTCAGTGATAAACAAACTAGTGCTTTCAGTTTCAAAGATTTGATTCTGTTCCTATTCAAATAACTGAATAAAAATATTTCTATTGACCTGATTAAGGGGTCCAAACATCAGTGACATGTGGACTTTGATGCACTTATACAGCAAGATATTGATTAGGGTGGGAGAAAAAAAAGTGCTTCATTAAACATAGCAGATGCATGGCAAATTTGGATTCTGGTTATCCTGATGCTGGTGACTGTCACTGCATGAGTGTGCTGGCCCTGAGCTGTAACACGGTGTTGTACCCATAGCTGTGACTCACATTTTCTAATTACTCAAAGTCCTAAGTGAGGCAGGGACTCAGCTGTACAGAAGAGAAGGATGAAATGGCATCTCTGTAAGACAGTAAGCAGATTTTGTTATTGCTGCAAGGAGTTGAAACTGCTGGCAGCTGCCAAATTCTTATGCACCAAAGATGCAATTTAGCATTAGTGTTCACAAAGGTGTGATCAGTTTTCATTTCAGAACTGCTAGGCATATTCTAATTGAAGCAACAGGATGTCTTCATCCACAGTACAAGCTTTTTAATAATTTCAAAATGCTCCCAAGCAGGTAAGTGCTTGTAGAAACAGAGACAAGGCCTTCTACAAAAATTCAAGCTCTGAATGGATTCAAGCCTCATAAAAGCTCATCAAAAGCCTCCTTGATTGAGAAATCCTAGTCTAAAAGACATTTGACAGCTATTCAGTGAATTACTTACACAGGGATACTCCAAACCACCTGAAATAAATAGCCACCACTACAGAATCCAAGACATATTGTGTTATGGAACATCTGGATGGAAGGACCATCTTGGATGTGTTATCATTCTCTCAGACTCTAAACACAGACTGTAGACTATTAGGAGCGAAAACAAGCAGATGAAGCTTTAGGGCCCTTGCAGTCACAGTACTTGCTCTCAGGTAGCTAAGCCGCATGCTGTCTATGACATAGGGAATTGAAAGAGCATCAGATGATTTATTTGGGATTTATCTCCCAATAATATGACAATGTAGGTCTGCTGCTGCAGGCATGTGGCCCTTAGAAATGAGCATGAGGCATGGGGGGCATTGATTCAGTTTACAATGACTATTTCTAGTGTCACCTACATTCAATCAATAACTGTAAATTGTATTTTCCTACCAACACAGAAACTGATACACACATGGGTTCACTATATGTAGGCAACCACTCTTCATAACATATGTCATATCATGCCATATCATATCATCATTTTGGCACCTTCCCAGTATTAGACTCAAATGCAGTCCTCAGACTCCTCTAGACAAGAGAAATTAAACTTCTGGTCATGTATCAGCTAATAGGTGCACAGGAAGATATGTATTTTCATCTTCTGGGGAGAAATCAAATATTGGAAAGACAGGCCAACACATGTGTTAGCACGGTTACAACAAAAAATTCTCAAAGTTGATTCAAACATTACCTTTAACACACATTCAATTCAAATCAAGTAGCTTCTGTCTGAGGAGTTAATAGCATGTTTGATTTGTAGTATCTGCTCCCTGAATATTCAACTTTTCCAAATATTAAAAGTCCTCACATGCTGTAGTGGCTGAATGGAACTGATAATGATATTAACTTCAGAGTACAGAGGATGCAGCATTTCCACTCTGTTAATACCTTTTCTTATAGGATATTTACATCCTACTTCTAGGTCAGACCAGGGAAAGACCTTGGCAAGTTCAGGCCAAGACATCAATTGTTGTGCCCCAAAGCTAGTTCAATTAATGGGTTTATAGATCCAGCTTTCACTGCAGTACTTCTTGCAGCAATTGCTATTTAGAGAACTTGCTTTGCAAACAAGAGTGTACTGTTTCATTGAGATAATAGGACTATGGGTAGAGATTGTTAAAGAGCAATCAGCAAAACAGGACTGGTAATGAATCTGATGAAACTCTGTTTGACTTACAATATCAATTTTGGAGCTAAGTACGTGCTTGGTATAATAATAGCCTCATCTCATTTTCTGTTGCAAGGACTCTACTTGCTGGGCTCAGACGGAGAAGGTTCTCATACTGATCTGCTCAGATGACAGTGGAATCTTTGACAAAAAAGACAATGGTCAAATCAGAGCAACAGCAAGCACTCCCGGTATAGAACTTGTCTCACAAGTTTTAGGGCTGGATACAGACTTAAACATCCTTTATAGATGAGACTAAAAAGTGGGTTGATAATATTTCATGATCTACAAAAGTAGAAGGCCACTTTGTACTCAACAGTTTTGTAAGAAAACAGCTATGAATGATGCAAATTCACCATACCATTGGTAGTTGTTTATTTTTTATAAGATTTCTGTCATAAAATAGGATTAATACTTAAGATGCATACTTTCAACACATTTTCAGGTCCTCTTTGTCCTGATATACAGAATAACAAAGTTCCTTACATAAAGAAAGGTATTAATTAAAACAGGTGTTACTCAAGAGGAAAAAGTATCTTCTCAAAACAGATTCAGTTCCACCTCAATTTCCTTGTTTAGCAAGGACCAAATTCTGTGTTTGGTTCTGTACTGCCCAGATATTTAAAAGCTGGATAATAATCAGAAACTAAAAATGCTATTACATCTGGCATTACATCTCCTGTGTTAGAAAAACAGACTTAAAAATAGACTGCTACTCCCACTACTACATATATTTATTCAGGAATTAAGTTTTTGTAAATTGGCTGATTAATTTTATTATATTAACATTTGTAATTATGCAACTTAGCTAAAGAAATGGAATTAAAATCTTCCTTTGATTTGTAAAGGTTGTCAAAAGGATATCCTTAAATCAAGTTGTTAAACTTGCACTGTACTCAGATTTTTTATAACTGTTTATCAATATTATAAATTATTCCAACAATACATTTTAAACAAGTGTTCTTCCACACTCTTACATACACATAATTTGATTCATAATATAATTCAGATTAATCAAATGCTTTAAGAAAATATATTCTATATATATGTAAACAGGTATCACTACTGAGAAGCCTTACTTTCTTTGGTAACAGCTTTTCTGCAGTAAGTGTCTCAATATCTTTCTATTAAACTATTAATCTTTGCACAAAGTATTTACATATTCACTATCTGATACAGACAATGGTAAAGACTGTAGGCAAATTGTTTTTAATTTAATAGAAAAATAGCAAAATAGAGCTGTTCAGAATTATTCAGGGTAGAAACTATGGAATATTTATGTTCTGACATGATGAATTAGGATGAGAATTTGTGAATAATTAAATAATTTATTTCATTTGAGCATTAAAATAATGCAACATTCTCAAAATGGCAACTAATTCCATGGAGCATCCACTGTTAATCACAAAATGCATGGAAAAGCTGTACAAGTTCACTAGTATATGTCTTTGTATCTCCTTTGTGAAGGAGAACTCTTGCTGTGAATAAGTGTTCTTTACCGTACATTTTCATTGCTGTCTGGTCTGATTTTAAATGTTTCAAACAATTGAACATCTCCAATGTAATAAGGCATATTACACAGCGTAGTAAGTCTCACTGTCAGAAAGTGTTACCTGTTAAAATTTTGCTTTCTTAATTAATCACATTCCTAGTTTCTTATTTTATATTTCTTTAAGTAATTCCCTCCATCTTTGTTGCCTGAATTTGTCAACTGTTTAAATAGTTGTTTACACAAGTATTTGATTATAAAATCAGTTATTTTATTTCAAAATACATATGATATTTGTAGATTTAGACCAGTATCATTATCAGCCAACCAATATGTATATATTATACAAGCAAGATTATACATAGTTTCCTTTTCAACATTTCTTATTAAATGAAATATTAAAAAATTGTTATTGCTGAAATACCAAGAGATTGTTATTGCCTTATAGAAAACTTTGGAAAATAATTAAAAAATAATTTTTAATACGTTGTCTATATTCATTGTTAATTGCTTATCAGAACCCAAAAAGATTAAAAGGTACTGTGTCTCTGATAAAATTTCTGGGAATAGCTACATGGGTAGAGGACTCACTAATTACAAGTAAGCTACAAGAAGAAAGCACCTCTGAATAATATTTGAAAAACCCTGTAATTTTTTGTTTAACTGTAGCAATTTTCCTTTTTACTCCAGTGCCAGACATTTATGTGCATAAAAGTGAAGTCCATGCTCTAGCTTAAATGTGCAGAGACCCTCCCAATTCTTGTTGCCTATCTCTCTACGTCTTGCTGAAGTGCAGGCACAAGAGCAGGTTCAACATTTGTCCTGTTCTCAGGAAAAACCATGCTTAGAATATGCACTGATGGACTGGATACCGTGTGCTTGGCCCTCCATATACCTAGTTAATTCCTGTCCTGATGGCTTGTGGTGTTCTAAGGCTTAGTATTGGGACTTGACTTTCTTCTTGTTAGTGACTCAAACCCAAGTAAGGTTTAACATGGGTGGCAGGAAAACTTGGGATTGAGTGCAAATTCGAATCATGTTTGACTGACAGTGCATCTAAAACTATCAAAGCCTGTTTACTTCTCTTACACTGTGTTTAAAGTTTTTGCCAGAGAAAAGCCGGTGCTATGTGCCAAACTCCACGCTGAAGGAAGACAACTAGTTACCCTGGGGAATACTCTAGTTGCATTATTATCTGTCCTTATCAACATAAAAGAGCACAAGCACCTTTCTTATTCCAGAAGACCATGATAGCTAGGGCATCTACTAAAATCCATGGAAAACATGGGTTTCTCCATCAGAGGCTAAGACACGTTAGGAATAATCTTTGACACACAACTGTTCCTGGTGTTATGATAATGTAGAAGAACCTAAATAATATAATAACCGAATTAATCAGGGGTTTCTGAATAAGATTTGCTAGAGCATCAGAAGTGGTAATCGTCTGCCTGGGTGCATTTTTCACACCTGAGTTTTAGAGCACTAGACAATCCTGGACTAGGACTAGCATACCTCCAGCCTGTCTAAGCTGCTCTGAATAGCAGCCTGAGCCTTGAAAGTATTGAATGGTAGACCCAAATTGGTATAATCTGAAAACTTAGTGAGCAAGCATTCTGCCACCTCGTCCAAGTAATTGATAAAGTTGTTGAAAAGGACCAGTGACAAAACAACTGCAGTGCTTATTACTGGCCTCCATACAATACATTAGTATCTACCTTCCAAGCCTGACTATCCAGGCAGTTTATTTTTTATACTTAGCTGTTTGTTCACTTTTCATGGCTGTAATCTCCTAACTAGGGTTCAAGGATATTGTGGGAGAGAGAGTCAAAAGCCTTGGTGAAATCAGGGTAAATGATATCTCATGCCCTCCCTAACTTCAGACATTTTATCATAGAAGGTAATCCCATTGGTCAGGCATCATTCACCCTTAGTAAATCCATGGCCTCCCTTTTTGAACACAAGTGCAACACTAGCACACCCACAGTCATCGAGGATTTCCCCAGTCTCCAAAACCTGTCAAACATTGCAGAGGGTGACTTTGCAACAGAATCAGACAGTTCTCTCTGCACCTATGGACGCAGACCACCTTGTTGCCATTTGCTCTTTGTAATTCTTAACTGAGGCTGAGTTTTGGCTTTCCTGGACAGAGGCCTGACACATTTCCTGGCCCAGACAATGTTTCTAAATTTCTTCTTTGTAGACTGTCTTTGCTTCCAACTCTTCTATACCCTGAGATCAGCTCAGCTGGTTAGAGCATGATGCTAATAACACCAAGGTTGTGGGGTCAGTCCCTCTACAGGCCATTCACTCGAGTTGAACTCTATGATGCTTCCCTTCCAACTCAGAATATTCTCTAATACTGCTTTTTGCATTGAAGCCCCATCACAAGTAACCTGCCTAGCTAAGCCAGGCTACTTATCTTCCTGAATATCAGGACAGATCATTCCTACATTTGGAAGATACTGTCCTTAAATTTCATCAAGCTTTTCTGATTAATTTATGAGATCTGGGTCCCATGGGATCCCACAAGTAGCAGAGCCAGCTGTGTGCCACCTTTAACTGTCCTATTGAGAAACTACTACTGACACCTTCTAGAAATCTTCACTGTTTCGATCCTGCCATGCTTGTCCTTTCAGCAAACATGAGAGACATTAAAGTTCCCCTCTTTCAAACTTACCGGACCCTTCAGAATTTTCCACAGGACTTCTGACATCCTCACCTTGTTGTAGCCCTAAATCCCTTATGATTCTCAGTTTCTAAACTTTTACAGCTAGCAGTCCCCTTTAGTTCTCAGAAAGCTTCATTATGTTAAGAACAGAATGTGGAATTTCCATTACAAATGCAAAATTCAACAAGCTCAAGGCATAATTATTTGATTCTTTTTTCTCTGAAACAACCGAATATAATGAATTCACAGGTTTCTTCTCTCACTTGCACAAAAAAACTTGAGACTCTGTCCCCCTGAACTCCGAGAGAGAAAAGGAAAAGAACAATGAGAGATATCTAATACCTGTGAATCAATGTGCACAATTTGGAGATGCTCATATGTTTTGTAATTGGGGCAGTATGAGAAAAAGAATATATTCTCTGTTCAGGTTCTTCTCTTTTAGTCTAGATTTTATGAAATGGAATGAAATTCTCTTTAACTTATCTTCATTCAATGCTAAAGGCCTCTCAAACAATGGGGTTTAGAAAATTTTCTGTCTTTTATCATTCTTCCAAATTCCTACAAGGAGATCAAAATCTATTCCTCTTGCAGCACATCTGCGTCTGGTTCATGTTCTCCTTTATCAGCTTAGCTTCTTGGCTAGTATTTATCAAACTGTCTGATTTTTTTGGGTTTCAGATGGGACATGTGTGCATAGATTAATTCTAGGCCAGAGCTTGTTGAAGCTCTGTTTATAATTTCATCATTATTTTAATTTGGATATAGACATAGCATGTTATTTTTGTATACTGTAAGTTATTATTTAATGAAAGATTTAAGGATGCTTTACAGAAAAAGAGAACAATTTTCATACTATAAAAGAAACTTCAATGTCAAAATAAGAAGTTGGTCAACTTTGAGTAGGCTAATGAAAGGGCTGTGCTATAGAACCAGGTTGATCAATCATTAAAGCACAATACTGAAAAAGTGTTTTCCTAATTATACTTCTAGACTTTGAACATGCAGTTAACATCTACACTCAGACTTAGCAGCTAGCAGTGCTCCTCTATGATTGTCTGGGTACCTTCAGAATTAATTCTTGTATTGACAGATGTAGTTATTAAAACAATACTCAGTAAAAAGTTCTCAAGGATGTTCATAATGGTGTCATGTACTTTTTCTGAGGATTGTGACATACACGTGTACTTTGCACAAATGTATTTATAGCTGATATTTACCTGAAACTTAGTTATTTCCCTAGAACTGGTCTTCATTTAGTGACAGAAGTGTAATAACAATAGATAATGGAAACTTTAGCTAGTTTCTTCAATAGCCAGGGCAGAATGTAGAAATTTATTATTATTGTTTTTCTTGTAACAAGTCTACTCAAATCATCTATGTATCACAACTGCATGTTGGGAACAAATTAGCTTAGCTTCAATATTCACTGATGCATTTTACTGCATAACTAAAGCCATATTTTGCAGACTTCTAAAACTTATCCTTTAACCTACTACATGCAAAATTATATTATATGACAGTGGAAAGCTATGAAATTTATTTCCGAATTATATAGCTGCTTAGCTTCAAGTGTGATGTAGTGATAATTACTTCTGAGTTGTAATTAACTGGGCAAATAAATTGTTAAATTTTAGATGCTGATAAATAGGAGAAGCTAAATAACCATAAACTGTCTGCAATATTTTAACACTAAGGAATTCTGTATAAGATAAAATTACAGCAAACACGTTTATAAAATATCAACTAAGCAGAGACTATTAGACAGCAGTAAAACACATTCTCATAGAATGGTTAGAATTCATTGCAATATAAGGTATCAACAACCTCAGTATTTCAAAAATTATTGTCAGTACAGAAATTACATATGAGGAAATTTGTTCAAAGACAGATATTTCTGAAATACAAAGTACAAATCACAGTTGAGAAAAAAGAAAAATGAAACATCTATTACATACAGAGAAGCTGATGTACATACAAAATAGGTGAAGTGGTGAGGCAGGGAAAGGAAGAGAAAATGAGAAGAATGGAAAATTAAAAAGAACACTTACTGGGGAAAACCACATCACTTTAAGAATCCAAATTGTCAAAGAAAAATTCACAACTAGGATGATAAGCAGGAGGAGAACAAACAGGTAGAGGCAACGCTTTCTCCAGCCATAAATTCCAATTTTGTAGACATATTCATTCTTCGGCCTCTCTAGGCTAGTGCCTGGTGTTGTCGTAGTGTATTGTTCACGTACCATCTGCTATGTAAAGGAAAAAAAAAGGACTGCTTAGTTTCTTGATTTAAATGAAAATATTTGTATAATACTCCAAGGAAATATGAAGATATAATTGTAATAGCAAGTTACTAGAAACTAGAAACTTGTATGAAGTTTTACCCGGAAAGCATTTTCATCATGTTCCACTCAAATTACATCTTGGTTTTTTGGTACACACAACCTGATGTTTTAATATATTAACTGCATCAACTGCTGTTTTAAGGAGGCTTAAATCCTATAAAGAATGGCAACACTTTCCTCCCATTTGTCATAATATTCTAATTCTTCCATCACAAAATATTTCAAGGGATTGTATCATAATCTGTGGCTCATAGAACAATATTATTTTACTGTAAAAATAGTTACAAGTGGTAACAGTACCTTGGAAACACATGTTCAAAAAGACTTCTCCATACTCTATCCTTGACTCTAATAAAATGCATTCTCTGTGTTGCCAAACTTAACTGTGTATCAGTTAGAATGCCAGTATATATTAAGCTTCAGAATATGTATGTAAAGAAATGAAATGGTTCTTAGCAACGTACAAGAAATAATGATTTCTCAATTCATCAGATATTCTTATTTAAAGATATATCAACAATAAAAACATTACTTACTGGATTTAAACAACTTCACTTTATACTATAGTTCTTAAAGAAGCATTCTTTGAATTTAAAGGAATCTTAAAAGATTGCATTTTCTTAAAACATGAGTATACTTACTAAGTTCCACCTTTACAGCACAGAGATCACCAACAATTCAAAACACTCATTAAAGCTTACGGTTTCAGCCAAAAGAATAAAAACTCAGCAGCTGAAGCTGCTTATCAAGAAAAACACTGGGCAATATCTGCTAATTCACACTGATAGAAAGCAAAAAAAAAGCCCAATCCAGTCATGGATGTCAAAAAGAACATAGGTACTGTAAGATCAAGCCCTTCTCATGAGCCAGGTATGTCCACAGGCATCTTACATCCAAAACCTGGTCCACTTTACTACAATAAAATGCTCCCAAATGAAAGTGCCTTCAGAAAGGTTTCATACAAGGTCTCCTCTCAAGTCTGAATTTCCTCCTATCAATGAGATCACCATGCTCTGCTCACACAACTTTCAAAATATGATCAAATTACATCCTTGCTCAGCTGCTGAATTACTTTAAGTTACAGAAGCTCTTTTCAAGTTTTCTGTAGAGCCATTCTGTATCTGTAACAAGCTTGTGGCTCTCAGTTCTAACCCTCATTTTAAAAGATGTCATCTTTTGTTCCTGTAGCTTCGTAGCAAGACAGAGATTGCAATGTAAGTTTACAATTGAACAGAAGTTCATGTATTATCTCTTTATATATATCTGCAGTAGTCATCTTATTTCTGCACTTCCACTAAAAGAAATAATTTAATTTGCTGTTTATTTGCATTCAAAAACTAGACAAAATCATTGGCAGTTCATAATGTAACTTTGCTACAGGCATTATAGTACAATAATGTACAAGATATTGTAATTAATTTTTTCTGTTACCAGTCTCAGTTGCTCGTGGATTGTCTATATAAATCTTTTCATTGCTGTAAACAGTATAATGATTTAATAGTGAAGAGTCATAGGTTCTGAAATAACTTGGCTTAATATTACTGCAAAACATTGTAGTTTTACAAGATGTTACTTAATATTCACCACTTGAACTGTGTTTGTTTAAAACAGATTTTGTATTTCAGCTCTGGGTATTACTCAAGCACATAGTACTGATTACAGAATACAGCATAAACTTGAGATGATACTATTTTTTTTTGTTTTCCTTGTAATTGTTGTATCATAAACCATATTACTCACATAGAAGTTGACCCTTATCTTAAACCTCCGTTACCATGCTCTGCCATGAGATATTGGGATATTTATACATACAATGCTTAGACAAACTTTTACTCTTACTTCCACACAGACCTCTTCTCAACACATAACTTAACACCTGTTAACTGTTACCTGGTAACACCAAGAGATATACTTTGAGAAATAACCTGTGCAGTTCTTGCTCATGTATAGTACAACTATGTCCTGGTTCTGGCCAATTTTTGCAGTATCCAGGAGGGGCATGGTTAGGACCCTGAGGTTATCCTATACCACCTCACATCATTGCCAGTGGTGGCAAGGAGGGGAGACAGGGTCATGCTGCGCATGCTGCGCACAGGGTATTGCTGGTTTCCCCGTGGTGAGCACTTGCATGTGGATCGTTCATCTTTCCTGTACACTGTTACAAGTATTATTGCTGTTAGTGTTAGTTTCTTGTCTCATTCTTGTTTCTAGTAAATTGTTCTTATCTCAATTCATGATTTTTACCTTTTGTACCTCCAGTTCTCCTCTCCAGCCTGCTGCAAGGGGAGGAGGAGAGGGAGTGAGCAAGCAGTGCGTGGTTTGAGTGTATCAGTGGGAACACTAAACTGGAGAATACCATTCCTAAACCATGACAAATTACATATACCCAGCTTCTTACTGTTTTCTTCACTACACATACTTGTGTTAAGTGTCATTTGAACAAAAAATAAGATAGATGACAGCTACAGAAATTTCTGTAGTAAGAGAAGCCCTCATCACAAGACAGACTGCTTTGCCTCTTCCCTTGTGTTGCTGTTTCTTACATCTTCAAGGTAAATTTTGCAGTAGAAGCACCATTTGCCAAAGAATTTGCCAATTTATTTTCACGTCTTCCAGTTTTATGCAGTCTCATCACAATGGTCTCTAACACTGGAATTCATCTCACAATTCAGCATTGAATATCTGAGCCAGTCAACCTGGGGACTCCCTTTATGGTCAATGGAGATAGATAAACCTGCTGGGAATTATTTGTCTGATTTATTTTAGAGGTGAATTTTAGACATGCAATGAACTGCACCTTCGATGGGTTTAACTTCTCTTCATCAAAAGAGAAAGAAAGCAAGCATGGGATGACTTTGTCATATGTATATACCTGCATGTTTTAGACATTTCAATCAGAACGATTTCCAGAAGCATGTAATTTAACAATAAGATAGGATTCCTGTTCTTCTCTGTTCCATTTTTACACTGTTGTAAAATGTTTATTTTGTGAGTTGAGGGTTTTAAACATAATGCATTATGTACTGCTGCTTAATGAGGTGAGGTCAAAATCCATTACACATTTTACCAAAAAGCCTATGAGTTTTGCAATTGTCTTCAGCCCTTGAGAAATTCCACAGGGGACATCTCCCAGCACAGCATCGTTCCCTGCATGAATTATTTTTTCCTAACAGAAAACAGTTCTGCTGTTCCTGAGCATTATTAATACTGCCAAAAATTGCTTTGGTCCTAGTAAATGGGCAATGCTGGCCTAGACAACTGAATACTTTGAAAAGGATTAAGCTTTTCTCCTTAATATAATATTTCATGATTTTTAAGAGAATTAGTGGCCCAATAACAAGTAATTACAGCAGAAATCCTATAAGAATTGATGCCGTTGGACTGCTTCTTTTGGGAGAATCAGCTTTCCACATTACTGACTTACATGTTCACGAGCTGAAATCACACAGGAAAATAATCTCAGACCTGTCTGGAGAAGTCAGAGAGAAATAATTTTATATGTTTGGGATGTTTTACAAAGCTGGGCTGAAAGGAAAGCCTTAGATAGTCAGATCTCATAGTTGGCTTGTGAAGTCTGCCAGGATTCAAGACAAACTCTCAGAACAAAAACAACAGATATTTAGCACTACGATGAAAAATGTGATTTGTAAATGGAAGAACCTTGAAACTGTAAGTTAGCTGTGCAGGAGCAAAGTAAACACATGCCAAGAAGGAAGTGGCTACTTAGACACCTCGATGTACACAAGTTAGTTGAAGAAGCAAGAAATCTGCAGTATGAACAATGACTTTAGTAACTGGCACCTTTAGATTATTTTACAAGGAAGCAGCCCACAGTGACTAAGAGTAAGAACAGTACTGAAAACTTACAGTGAAGATAAAATAGCAATTTAGTTTCAGAATGAAAATTCTTACACCTTTCAAATGGGCCATGAAAACATCTTATTTGCATCAGGCTAGCAGTACCACAATAAACAAAAGTCTGCTACTTCATTGGAAGAGGAATTTCTTGTTGTTTCTATTCAAGGGCCCCCACAATCAGAAGTCAAATAAGATTAAGGTCAATGGAATTGAGTTCTATCATGATAGTTTGCTATTTAAAAGTATTTTCTAATTGTCATAATCAATTTTACTGGAATCCATTTAAATCCAATTACTTCTTGCCTCTTTGCTGATTTAAACCAGATACTGAATGCTAATTAGCTGTCAAAAGATTTGTTAAAGATTTTAAATGATAGATAAAACTATTAAATTAGTACACTGTAGGTGTTGAGACCACGTGAGATTTCTCATGTGTTCAGGCATTACTTGTATGTATTGTATGTAAGGCACAAAATTCATGCCTATAGTAATACATATAAGCCACTGATGAAAGAGTTGTATGTTCTTTACATTGTGCTATTAAAGCTGCCCTCTAAAAATATGTAGCCATGATAGTACATTTCCTCAGCTCTATTCCACCCTTTTTCACACAAGACCTAGAAACTGGCCTGTGTCATTTGCATGAATTAGAGGTCCAGGAGATTTTTTTTAATTAATACTGAGATATTGAAAAACTGCCCATCAATGATGTTACTGTTGGACGTAGCTTAGGTCGGGCATCAAGTTCAAACAGCGATTCTGATAGCTCTGGAATATTCATTTAAGGTAGCTTTGTTTTGAAAAAGGAATTTGCAAACTTATCTGTAAGCCTGTTTGGGAAAGCAGGCCTGAGTAGAAGCTTGTTAATCATATTTTCAGGAATGACTTATTTGTAGGAAATACTGAAGACCGAATACTATTTCAATTAAAATAAGCAATCTAAGTTTAATTCAACTGTAAAAATATGTTTTCACCATTTTTGTTCATAAACTGTTATATTATTTTCATGAACTTTAATAAAATTCTCCTTAATACACAGTTCAGAACTGTATTGCTCAAATACTTTGTCATTTTGTCATATTTCTAATCTAATAATAATAGTAGATTAGAAAACATAATTTAAATATAAAACTACTTAGTTGGTTAATCCTAATAACTATCTGTTATACCATTAATGATTAAATAATTATTAGCATTTTATATTTTTGGACTGTTTCCAACTGTGCTGGGATTTTCATCAAAGAGACACAAAACCTTAGCGGTCAATAGAACCTTTTCAAATCAGAATTAAGAAGAGCTGGTGAGATTTCATGGAAAAATTTGCGCTACTGGTGCTCACACTACATATGTTCTTCTGAACAGTCATCAGTGTTTCTACTCTTCTCTCTTTACATGAAATATATTTATTCACATGCAAGAAAATTCACAATGAAAGATGTGATAGAGCTAAAATAAAACAGACCAGTAGAAAGACCATTTTAAACACTAAAACTAAACTCTTGTGCCATTATAAACAAACTGTAAACTGAAATTAACCTGTCAACTCAGCCAAGTGAGAACTCCTTTTATGATCTGCATATGGTATCTTCATGGAACACTGTGTTCATTAATGGTATTATTATATAGTATGAACATCAGAAGTACACTAAGACTTCACACTTTGGGGGCATTCAGGCATGCACACTTTTGTCTTTGGGGAATCAGTCAACTGATTAACCAACAGAAAAGAGGTGCAATTGGAGTATTTTACTGACAGATGAAATACAGTTGGAGCAATCCCATTGTTCAAAGAAAAAGATGGAAAACCTTTGGAATCCAAACGGAAAAGCTTTCAAGACAAAAACAGAAAGGCAGGGAAAACTCAAACTCTCATGACTAGACGAAAATTTTCCAATTCCTTTCAACCCTCTCTCATTCCATTGTATTGTACTTCATTTTGCCCAACCTTGCTTTGCTGAAATTTTTCTATTATATGGAATATTAGAGTTTGAATTGTAAACTAGTGCCATCAGCTAAAAAGAGCTGGGTCCCTGCAGCATAATTTGAGGAAAACAGGAAAGAAATTCATATGGCCTAGTTAACTGTTTGTATACCCTGCAGTGCACATTTACATAATAACTATCACATAGTCACAACAAACAGCTTTGCACATTTTAAGTGCCACTGCAACAGCTGAGAGGTAGTCACGGACAGCATAGGATTATCTATATATTATATTAATATTATATAACTATATAAAACAATTATATTACAATTATATCAATAATATAAATTTAATATGCTATATTAAAATTATTATTTGTCTAATATCTGTCTATTTTTGAATCTCATTTACAGTAAAAATGTTTTTTAAACTTTGTTTTTTATCTTTTATATTTTCCTCTTTAATATATTCCCAAAACATTAATCAGGCTGAATAAAAATAAATTACTCCCACCAGAATCAAAAGACCAAGTAAAAATATTAGAGAGATTTTTTTGCAGATTATTTCTAATTTTTGTGTACTTTACTAATATTTTAAGAAGTAGCTAGTTGCTGGTATGAGAAATCCCACATCTTTCATAAAAAAATGCCTGAAAGTGTTTTCATTAAAAAAAAAAAAAGTGAGTTTTCTCTCTCTGAAATTAAGTCACCACTACAGGTAAGTTTCCTTGAGTGACCTTGAGTACTGCAATGTAAAAGAAAAATTAAAATCTCACAATTACTTTCCTCAGATTTCCAACATATTTGTTACTCTGTCTTGTAAAACAAACAGTGTTTTCATGAACACAAAGAACTTAGAATAGCTGATGTAGAAGTGATTGGATCACAATATTGGTGAGGCTACTGGTTAGACATCATGGAGCTCTTATTACTGTTACAAGATTTTTGAAATTACCCTTTAAGAAGAGAGAAAAGAGCAGTCTGTACAGCCATTGTTTTCACTTAACAATGAAAGACTAAGATCCATTAATGGTGTCAAGGTCATTTATGTGTTTCCTTATTTACTGTTCTTCGTGTAATGAACTTCCATAGTTTCAGTGTGCAAAACACTGTCTTGTCCTGTTGAATGTCATTCATTGTTTTGCAACAGGGTATATTACTACAAAGACATTTTAAAATGTTAAACCTACATCAGATAATTAATCTCTTCTTAGTTATGAAGTTTTTATTCTCCAAGCCCTTTGAGCAGGGGCCTTGAGTAGGTGATAAAACTGCAATAGTGACCAATTTGCTTTGATGAACCTGATTGTGAAATAAATTTTGCCCTCTGAAGTCCAATACATTTTTCCCCCATAGAAGTTGCTCTTCAAGGTGATTTATTTTTTCCTTGAAGGACTGCAAGTGCACCAGATACATAATGTACTGCAGTCAGTATCAGGACAGAAATCACTGCATAGCCTTCTGCCTCTAAGGTTTCTCTCTCTAAAGCAGAAGACAGAGTAGATTCATTCCACTAGACCCCTCTTTTTCTTTAATTGTGCATTTAACAAAGTGTTTATAATTAGGCTGGGTATAAATTAAATTACTCAAAATATGAGTAATTAAAGTCTTAGTTAAGGCTTTCAACTAATATAAACAGAGAAAGTAGAAAGAGACTGCTTAATCTGCATTTTTGATCCTCTACAGTGACAGAAGACAGGAGTTTGTTATGAAATGATGGTGTGCCCATGTTACTGCATTAAATTCTTCATGAGGTGATGCTAGATAAGTCTCTGATTCATCATATAACAATTTTCCCAGAACAGAATCACAGAATCAAAAAACATGAAAGTTGGAAGGTACCTCTGGAGATCATCTAGTCCTATTCCCTGTTCAAAGTGGGGTTAACTGACATGAGAATTGGTTACTTATTCAAAATAAAAGTGCAACCATACTTTATTAGGAATAAATTTTCTTCAAAAACTCCTTAGCTCAGCATACAGTAATAGCTCAACTGAAAACGTGAATTCCAGTGAACTCCCAAACTTCAAACTGCTTTCAGGTTTTCCAGTCTACAGTAGCTACACACAATGGGTTCAGAAGTCATGCAAATACTGATAGCAGTGAGCACTTGAGGACTGACAACGCTGTAATTTTCAGCCTTCACTCCCTGACTTGGTGCACGTTCTTCCCTCTCTTACTCATAATGATGAACAAGTCCACAAGGAAAGAATTAAGATTTCTGCTGCAGAAGAAGGAAAGATGGTGAGAGAATGGTGTGACACAGCAAAGTAAGAGGAAAAGGCAACTCCTATTGCTTATTCTGGGAATGTATGCTTGAAATTAAGTGAAGGATTCCCTTAGTACCTCAGGAATACCTTATCCACAAACTGAAGCCTGAAAGTTAAACATAGTAATTCACATACGTATATTACTTTAGTTTATAAGAATTGCAACAGTTCTGCACCTTAGCAGTATCTTTCAAATACTAGAATGAATTATAGAGGGATGACTATCCATTGCTCTTACATTACTTTTTCTCATGTATGAGCAGAAATAAGAATGAGGAGAAATAGGAATGCAGAAAATGCCACTGTTAAAAAAAATCATCTTTCTTGGTAGTGCTAATAAGCCTGTTCTCTATAATTAAAACCTCAAATGTATTCACGAATGATAAATAATACATCATACTCTGTTAAAAAAATCCCACAATAATAAATACCCTTCTTAATCAATAAAACATATTTTGACATGGAAGTTACAAAATAAAAACGAAGTCTAGCAAAAAATTTGACATTTCAGACATTTAATGAAATTAAGATTTTTACTCTTAATACCATATTTTTACACCCCAAGCTGTTGTACCTTCAAAAGTAAAACATTCAGACCTGGTAGGAAGTGCCAGAGAAAAAATAAGGACATGTTGAGTCTACTGTTCATTTCCAGGACTGCTGTACAGAACAATTCCTGTATTCTCAATTATACATTAAACTCTATACTATTCTCCAATGAAAAACGCTTTCACTTGGATTTATAATATCATTGGCAAGTCCAGAAAATTACAGCACTTGGGAGACAACTGCAGAAAATAAGTATTTTTAAGGCATTGCCTTTGTTCTTTAAGAAAAACTGTTTCATATTGCATTACAATGGACTAGGAAGATGTCCACACAACACCTTTGGAAGCCTAAGCTTATGGGAAACAATTCTATTCAAGGAGTGATCCAATACAGGAATTCTTAGATGTTACAAACGGCCACAAGACATGAGGGACTGGTTCTTACTATGTCTCATCATGCAGCAGGTCAGACATATTGTTGGAACAGACAGGACATCTTTTATGAACACTGTAATAATACTCTGAAACAAATTTGGAATTTGTGTTGGAAGGTAACTGTTTCATCTAGAAGGACGGCTGAGAAAGAGCAAACTCAAAGCCCAGTTTATGCTCATCACTTTAGTCAGCAGCAAAGATGAAACTGAAATTAGCAACAGGGTACAAAACGGAATAAAAAGAGTTTAGGGTAGAGGACCTGTGTATGTTTGCTATTGCTTTCAGTTGTGTCTAAAAATCCTTTAAAAACAGCAAAGAAACAGTGAAAGTTTCATGAATAATTTTTACTATAAACAGAAGTAGTGATGAGGCCTAGTTCTATACAGATTTGTACATTTTATTCTTCAAGTATCGACATCAGTGCAGTAATCTTGTTACTTCTGCTCTCTCTGAGTCCTTTATAAAAATTTCCTGAGCCAAATATAACACACATCAGTACTAGCTAGCTTGAACTGTGTGTTCTGACTCAGTAGATACTATTCACATGCCAACAGAATGTAGCAGAACAGAGTCTTCCTTCAATGAGGGCATGATCTCATAAGAAACTTCCACTAACATTGAAAAAAAACTTCATGACCCTGAAAACCTCTATGTATTTATTTTATCATACTCATATTTGACTGTAAAGTCAAAAGATGGGCAGGGGTAGAAACTTTGAGGTGAACAACAGTAAGTTGAATTCTGTCAGTTTAATTTTTCAAAAAAAGAAAATTCAATCAGAATAAAATACCAATAGACAGCAACAATTTACAGAGTAATATTTATATAGCTTTTACAAACAGATTTTATTTTAAAATATATAACTTTTTCACAAGAATGAAATGTTTGATAAATAACAAGATCCAATATTCAACAATAATAGAAAACATAATGACTGATGTAGTCAGAATTATTTTTTAAATTTTGTTTCTGTTGCTTTGTGTTACTATATCCTACTAGATCTATCTATACATATAGTTCTATATATACCTAGTAGGATATCTACTAGATATATCTATCCTACTAGATCCCACTTGATAACAACAAATTGACCTACACAAATAATCAAAGAATATTTTTTATGTTTATTCTCTTATATGTGAGTTTAAAATCATAAAAGGGACTACATTGGAGCAGATCAAAGTCCATTTAGCTCAATAGCCTCTCTTTGACAGTGACTGAAAGATGATACTGATGAAAGAACGGAACCCTTCTTACAGATCTCTATCATACTGTTTTCTCTCTGATCCTGGTAATTTCTTTCCTAGGTTGTGTTGTCCGGTTTGTGTGAAAGCAGCGCTATTCGTCTTGTTGCACTTACTACCTTCCTCTTAATCTAGTCAGTTCACATATGGGGGAGGAACAAAAACAGCATACAGGACTCAAAAAACAGATAAATTATGGAGTTGAAGTCTACTGCTTCCCCATGAATTCTGAATGTTTCATTTTACGACAACTAGTGGGCACTGAACTTGTGTTGTCAGTGCATAATCCATCATAACTCACTACGAAGTTGTAAATAGTTCAGACACCATCACTTTGCATCTGAAAGCTTTTTCCCCCATGTGCAAAACTCTACATCTGCCTAGCTTGAATTTAATCTGCCATTTTCCCTTCTGATCACTCAGTCTTGAACTACCCTTCAGCAAAGTCAAAAAACAAGCAACCTGCATAGGCAACTGGTAAGTGATGATCACTGGAAAGTTTCTTATCAAGAGACAGCAGCACCCATCTGCTGACTTGACTTTGATGTCTTGGAAGTTCTGCTGTTTGATGAGTGATCAGAGATGGGATACTGCAGAGACTTCTGAGACTTATCCAGCCCTTGCTGTTCATTACAGGGGCAGCAATGTTACTCCTATGGCTCAGCAAATGAAGAGTGATTATAGAGATCTGAGGGAGTGGTAAAGCTTTTAAGGACCAGCTGATTTTCCCCTCAATCCTTCCAGGGAAAGAGAATGGAAGGAAGGAATGGACATATCCTGCATTTTAATAGCTAATACTTAACTGGTGTCACAGACATAGTTTTGGCTTTTATGACCACAGGAGAGTTTTTAAGGATTGAGAACTATTGAGAAGAGATGGAATCCATCTGATCAAGCTGGGCAAGAGCATCATTGCTAACTTAAAGAGAAAAGCATTAAATTAGGTACACCAGGAGAGGGTTGCTATAGTCTTAAGGAAAGTGAATCCACTGGGGGCAGCAAAGAAGCATCCAGATGACCGTTTGATGGAGAAAGCTCTTTCCCTTTCCTTATAAAAACAGCATAACTGTGGCCCATCTGCAGTGTCTGTTCATGAATGAATAGTGCACAGGAAACAAGAGCAATCAGAAGTTCATGCACAGATGCAGACCAATAATCCCACCGGAATTACAAAAATACAGTGGATAGCCTGTATGACTGGAACACTGCAATGGATGGATACGTGCACTGAGGAAAGAAAGGT
The DNA here is from genome assembly GCF_001604755.1 of Lepidothrix coronata. Lineage (NCBI taxonomy): Eukaryota > Metazoa > Chordata > Aves > Passeriformes > Pipridae > Lepidothrix > Lepidothrix coronata. Next base: position 1,045,096 of record NW_016690373.1, read on the forward strand.
TGGTAAAGCAAGGAGGAAGAGGGTTGTGTTGTGTATAAAGCGCTGAGTATACAGTTTTGCTTTGAAACAGAAATGAAGACATTCAGGAGGTTATGAGAAAGACCAAAGGAGAAGTGCTGTCCTGCTAAGTCTCCTACAGCTCCCTAATCAAGCATACAGAAGGAGGGACTTCTGGATGATTTCCAGAGGCTCCTTCCAATCTAAGTTAATCTAGGATTCTCCAGCCTTTAGAGCTGGCCTTTTATCACCAATAGTATTTAATTTATTTTATTTTATTTCTGTTTTGGTTTTCTTTTTCAGAGGTCTTTATTGAGTATCTTCTGATTTTGGATATTACTATATACTTTATCTACAAGTCCCCTGTAGATAAGCTCCTTCTATAGTCCTTTTATTCTGGAATAGATCCTATGATGAGTAATCATAAAGTGGAGTTATATCACAGAAAGTGCTCCAGTTTCTTCCACACTCAAGAAAAACACAAAAAAAATAATTTGTCATAGTCCTTATATCCTTCTCCAACCACTCTTTTTAGAATCTTACTCATTTACTATACAAACTAGCTGGTAGGAGTTGGCCATTCTCATGTTTGAGGAAAGACTTTTCATCATTCATGTTATTCACTGATCCTCAAACATTTTTTCCCAGTGGTATTGCTTTTGGATTTAACGTGCCTGAGCTCACAACCTTTTCTGTTTTGTTAATTTGCACACAACTTCAGATTTGGGAAATTCTTTTAATTGTTTCCCTTAATCTGCTGATTTGCCATGCTGAGTTACTTTTGCCTTCTCAAACTTTTTTACATAGGGAGCATATATCCTGATCTGTCCTTCCAACATAATTCTCTCAAATATTTTCTGAGATGCTTTCAGCTTACTTTTTGGCAAACACCTTCATTCTTATATAGTTATCTTTGAACCTAAGCACGATTTACATGTGGATTTTTGACTTCAAATGTACACACTGAATACATTTTACATTCTTGACATGCATAATCAAATACCCTATTCTGTTTTGGAAAGAGAATGAACCTAAGTTAAATGTTAGATTAAGTTTTGCCAATATTAAATGTTGATAATTTTGTATTGCAATAACATCTTTTCTTGAAGAACAGGTAATCTGTATTAAACGTGATTTCACAAAAATTATTTTGCCTCTAAACTTCAGTTCACTTATTTTTCCAAACGACAAACAGAATCTGCTGTGTTTTTGACTGCAATTTAGTGTTTCAAAAGAGGCAAACCAGTTCTGATAGGCATCACTGTAGTATTTCTAATAACAGTTAAACCCCCCTGTCTTCTCTAGATAAACATAGTAAAGTCACACTAATTTCAATTGAAAAAATATTCCCTCATAAAAGGAGAAATAAAAACAATGTCATAATTTTAAGAAATAGGAAATCTAGATGAATAGATCAAAGAATAAATCAATACACTTTTGCATGGTATATAGTTTTAATTTATTTTAGGAGTATTTATTAAGCACACAGCTTATCTGGAAAGAACATTTAAGAACTCAAACTTTAAGTCATCACATTCAACCTTTTATTATCTCAGGTCAGCAGTAATACTCCTAACCTTGGTGATTAAGCAGAATTTTGTCTCTTTTAGAGTGGTTTCTATGTCTCTGTGTGCCATGGACATTAAGAAAAATTTATTTGAGTATTTGACAAAATGGATACATCTCAGGTTTGTATTGCCATTTAAATTGCTGCTCTCAATTACTTGTTTTTGTTTTGTTCTGTTACTTATGTCTTGGACGCTCTCCATTACTTTTCATTCCTCCTTTATTGTCAATGTACAGTATCGTAAGAAAAGAAAGAACCATAAAATTTTACTTTAACACATGCTAAAGTTAAACTTTGCAGACAACAGGATCTGGTAGTTTGTCAGTTTGAGTTGCAGCAGAAATTAAGTTTCCGTTTACAAATGGCCCATTTCTTAAGGGCCATTAAATACAAATAAGAATTGTTTTTGTGGCCCTCAATTTTCCTTCCCTGGAGACAACACCAGAAATTTGAAAACACTGGCAGGCATACTTTTTAAAATTTTTTTTGTCATGCTTCTTCTGGTTGTTTATATACTTGGAAGTGTGACACATAGGCCAGAATTGCAAAGCTAACTCAGGGGAGGAATGGGAAAATAATCTTCATCGGTGTTGCTGAACACATCAAAAGACTTGAAATGCTTTATAAAAGTGAAGAAAGAGCAATCCCTCTGATGGAGATAAATCATGAAAGAATCTCTGCTGTCATAATCTTGTGTGGATGTTTATCAGCAAAAAATAACTTCTGATACTTTTAAACAAAAAAAGGCCACTACATATTTTTGTTTAAAAACACTTTTTTAAGTAAAAAAGATATTTTTATTTTCTATGTGTCTGATAGACGAGCTTTCCTATCACAGAGCAATGATTACCCGTAGCAGGGCCAAAATTTATCTTGTAGAAATCTTGTTCCTAATGCAAGTCCTGCTATGAGAAAGCTTGTTGCAAAAGTCCTTTAACATTATCCTCAATGTTGTTCACAGTAAAAGTATTTCATGTTGTCAGTGCTGGCTGGAGGTACTCTCTGTGAGAGCAAAAAGAAACAGCTCTATTTAAGTACATAAAGTCATACGCATTGGCATATTCTCTTTTTCTTCATTTTGCTGCTACTTTTATGAAAGTGTTACTTCCAGGTAGAATGCTGTTGTGTCTTTAGAGGGATACTTCCAGTTCATACAGTAGACTTCAGCCCAACTATAAAACAGATAACTCCTTTTTGTGGTGTTTTCCTATGTTGATTGTGGACCTTGAAAGTAGCTTATTTAGCCTTGATAAATGATTTCACATAATAAATGGAGTTATACTCTTGTTCTGTGAGGCTTTTTTTTTTTTTTTTGAATAGTGAAATAAAAATACACAAAAGAAATAAGGAACAGAACTAGATGTAGAGGCTAGAGATGAAAAGTAATCCTCATCCTTTCCCCTCCTAATTCAAGTGATGGATCACATGTATGCTTTAAAAAATATGATCATTTGACCTTGTATCTAGAAAGTAACAATTGTACCTTTTTTTGACAAGTCACTTGGAAGTAAACTAAGAATTCAAATTCACTTTCCTTTTCTGTAGAAGGGAAGCAAAATGCTTTCCTATGTATGCTGTGTCTCATTACATACTTTAAACCTCTGCCCCATTCTGATGAATTTTAAATGTCAAAGACTACAAATTGATGTGATTCTGTTGCACTGCAGTCCTGCTCATAACAATTTTATTACTCATTTTTACTTACACAGGGGAGAACCCAGTTAATTT
>NW_016690373.1:1048397-1199659 GCF_001604755.1 Lepidothrix coronata
AAGGAAATCATCAAAAGACACGTACTACAGAAGCCTTTTTTGGTGATGTTGACTCGAGCTGTTTAGGTAGCAACCAATTCTAAGTTTCTTCAGCAACCGTGACAAAGTAATAACGCAATGTAAGAAACACAGAAGATGAAGAACATGGAAAAATGTATAAACACTGGTTTTGACCAGTCTCTCCACTGAGAGACTACAATGGGCAAGAAGACCTTATATCAGAAAGCCTGTACAAGAGAAAGACGTTGTAAATATCTCTGTAACAAAAACCCTTCAGTCAGCACGCATCAAACATGTAAGACAATCAACCTTGAGAAGTAAGTCCAAAGGAAATCCAGTTTACTTAATTCACAGTCATGAAAATAATTAAAAACTGTAAGAAGGCAGGACCTGGGATTTGTATCTCATGTAAAACGCATTACTTTCCACAGGAACGAAAAAATCTCACAAGGCTATTCAGGTAAGAGGGTCTTTGTACATCCAACTTTCTGTGCCATTTCTTTCTTTCAACTGTTCCTCCAAAACTCTTTTCTCTTAGCTTAAAACATACATTTTGCCTCAGTATTCTCAACACTAAGTGTAATCACACATATCTGTATAATTACAAACCTATTACAGTAGGTATGAATAGTGTATCTTCACATTGTTACTAAAGCCTTATGATTATGAATAAAACTCAAAATATAATGTCCTTTAAACCACTGAGTTTTCAACTGCATGCTATTACAAAAGTATAAAGGTTTAGAAAAGATATTTTAATTGGTTCTCTCTAATGGTGGGCTTAATTTAGATCTTTTTATTTTAATTTAACTCCATACAGTGGTTCTTACCCTTTGGTAGTATCCTAGTAACATTTTTTTCTTCAATACATAATTGAAAGGAGGTCTGTAACTAATAGCAAATTTGTTTAGAAGATAAATAGACATTCATCTCAGCCTAAGTGGCATAATTTGTGACTCCATCACAACCAAAACCTCTAAAATCTTAACGGACGACAAACTTTCAGAACTCTATGGCACAAAGTTAATACAGTTCGCTCAAATGGATTACTAATTTGAAAGTGGCTATGCAGATTAGAATTCATCTCTTCAAATACAGACAGCATCAGCCATATTTACCTATGCCCCCTCCACAGAAAATGGAGATAGATGGACACTTCCGGGACATGAGTCACCTCCTCCTCAAGCAGGAGGAGATTTAAGACAGAAATAGTAAAAACACCCAGACCTCTATAAAAGGAGCCTAGCTGACTGGCGTTGATTAGGTAAAATCATATTCCTACTCTTTTGCAATATCCTGTTTTAGGAACTTATGTTCTGATTCATGATTAAGTATGCAGTGCAAGCACCTGTTGGTGGCAAGACATCAAGTATCGTCCAACAAATCATTTGATAATGAGCCAGTAATCCACTGATACCCAGTTAGTAATTTTCTTTCAGGCAGTAAAATTATCCAAGAGAAAATGTATTTGAATTCAAGGAGATTACAGAATTGTAAAAGGAGTTCTGTATACACATAATTATATGCCCTTTATTAATTCAAGTATGCTTCACAGAAGTTAGAACTGATTTTGGTCACAATTCCTCAGATGGAAGGTTATTATCACACTATCAAGCCAAAAAGAAGTGTTCAGCAGAAGCATGGATACATTCTTGACTAAATTTAACTTTCAGTATGTGATAGATACACTGAGAAAAATTTATAGCCCCAAACATCAGAAGTTTACTACTGCAAATGATATATTTATATAAGTACAGTAATATGATATTGTAGAAGATTTAAAAAGTACTAAGAGTTAGCTTCTTAATATTATAAAAGTGCAGGTTTAAACTATGCAACTTAATACTGCATTTAATTGTAAAAACCAGTAAAATTAAACTATCAGAATCGAAAATAATTGTAATTAAACATGAATGCATGATTTAGGTTCTAAAATAAATCACATAAGCATCAAAAATGATCCTTAAATAAGGACAAAATCAGCCTGAAGTGTTGCACAGAAAATCAGATGGGGAGAAGCTCAATACAACCATGTAATGAACAAACAAAATCAAACTCAATTATTAACATGTTAATATTTTACAGATATAAAAACAAATATTAAAAAAATTGTTACGTACCGTAGGGATTTGAAACAATGTGGTCTTCTGAATACACTACAATCAGTCTCTTTCCAAGAGAGAATTGCCTAACTTTTCCACTACTTTCAAATCTGGAGTGGAAGATATTTTAGGCTGGCCAAATATCACTGGAAGAAAATTCGTTCACATGTTTGGCTGTGTTTTGCATTCCATCCTGTTGCTCTGGCACAAAGATGTAGCTAATTATAATCTGTGACATAAGCGGCTAATTCTACTGCTAAAACGGTTGTGTACTAATTCCAGAAATGAACTGCCCCACTGTAAGACATAACCAATCCATAACGTGCACTGAAATGGCTCAACCTGTCACGTAATGTCAACTGCTTTATTAGAATCCAAGAATATGCAGCACTTCATAGAATCTGCATGTAAAAACTGTTATCGGAGTTTGCTGCTAAAGCACATAATGCAAAATTAGAAACAAAAAAGCTTCTGCTTTCTTCTCTGAATCCATATGTAACTTTCAACTGAGTTTTAACAGTTGACTTTTTGAAAATTTTTCATTTTCTTGCTGACATAATTCTAGCTATAATCTAAACTGGCTGGCATACAAAAAGTCTCTTTAAAAGAAGAAAATACATATATTATAATATACGTATAATAGTACATATAAATTTTATACAAGAACTACACTAACAATTACGAATTTTTCCAAAAAGTTAAGCCTGTCTTGGTATAAAAGACAGACGCACATAAATACTAAGAGCTATATATAAAAGTAACATATATTATATATTTTAAGATGAAATTATAGAAATTATGACACATATTTTTTCAGTATCATTTAAGCTTTGAGTTCTCAAACACAGAAACAAGGATTCCAGGCCACCACTGCTTATATTAGACTGACTACACAACACTAACCAACAATTCTGTTCAACCTACAATATTTTAGAATCTGTGCTAGTAGATGTCTGTAATTTAAAAAGCATTAAACCATACATTTGTAAGATTTACAAAACAAAAGTTTTGTGCTATATAAAGCATTGCAATCATTGTCCATATGTTTGGACAACTTCATTTCTCAAAGCACGTTTCCTTTTTTCTAGCCATGCCCTCGCACTCTTATCATACTTCAGAAGACGAAGCTCCTATCAGACATTTAACAGTTGCAGATCATAAATTTAGGACTGACACAAATCCAACTGATTGCAGGCTTACAACATAGTTTTTTCCCTTTATGAATTCAATGGCCATTGCTCCTTTATCAGACTCTGTTTACATACACAAATGGAGAAGTTCTTTTCTATACAAAGGAATTAATTCACCAATATCTGACAAAAAAGACAAATATTTTTCGTAATAAAATATTTAATAATAGCTTTGAAACTGCTTTTATATTTAATCTTGGGGATTTATAAAAGATAAAGTGTGAGGAAAGCCTTTGTATGTTGTGTTAACACCAAAGCTCCTATTTAATTGAAATCTATAAATGATAGATAGTCTTGAAAGGTTCATTATTTAGTCATTATTTAGGTGAATGGGATTCATTCTAGGGATTTCCTGCAAAATCTTTTGCTCATTCTTGGAGAAAATCAGAGAATCAGTTAAAACTGGATACATGACCCTCAAAAAAGCAACATTTTAAATGGCATTTTAATATGTCTCCTTTTGGTATATTTGTAATTATTTGCTTTCTGAACTTATAAAAAAATATGGACTAACATAGTGCCCAGCTATAGAAAGATTAGATTGTATCACCCAGTAGCTCTCTTTATGGACAGAACTTTGTGTTATTTTCTGCATATGATTACTCTTCTTGGTCTAGATTCATGATATCCTTTGTCTTNGAAAGATTAGATTGTATCACCCAGTAGCTCTCTTTATGGACAGAACTTTGTGTTATTTTCTGCATATGATTACTCTTCTTGGTCTAGATTCATGACATCTACTTTCTGAAAAGTAAAAATTCTAAAAATGAAAAAACCAAATACCTCAGTTAGTATCTTCTGAAGTTCTCATGAAGTAGGACTGAAGCAAGAGCAACTGTCAGTGAGTTCTGTATCATCTGAAGGCAGCTGTCTTCCTATTTAAACGCAAAGAAGGGAAAGAGAAAGCAAAATTTTTCATGAGAATGGAGAAAGAATAAGATATATTCCTGAACTGCTCTCCTGACTACTTTAACTGACAACAACTTACAAGGGATAGACCAAAATTCACTGAGCTTAAAATTGTGGAACACAAATGAAACACTAGACTCCCAACACCTGTTTGGACTCTAAATATTCATGACAGAAGAGTTTACAATAAATGAGAAATAAACATTAGTAAAAAAATCTATGTGCAAAATAATAAAAAATATTTCTGTTGCAAGCATAAGATTAGAATACATTAGTATAATGAACAGTAACTTTAATTATGGAGTTACATTGCATTTGTACAAAAACTAAATCTTTCTCTTACTATTCACAGTTCAAAAATGCTGATGTCCCATTCCTCACCAAAACCTGCCAACTTCCTTTCCAATTGGAGTTTGAAAGTCAATGACTGACGACGTAGTCCTGTAAAGGTAACTAAGCAAACATATTTATCTTGTCAGAGACCACTCATACTTGACTAACTAGAAGTACTTGCAAACTTACAGCATGAAAAAGCTATGGAAAAAGATAGGTAAACTGTGGTTTGAATATTCTGCCATCTTAATCCATTCTATTTTTTTCCCTCTAATTTTGTTGAAAAAAGTTCTGTGTATATCTACAAGATTTCAAGAATATCTGTATATTCCTCAAAGTACAAGAACACAATGGTGGAAAAGATAACGACTATCAGCTATCAGTTTAACTAATTCATCTGACTAAAAAGGACATAGAAGCTATTTGGCTCTGTCAGATATTTTTTAAGTCTGTGAGATGTTTAAAGATTGTGATAAGGATTTAGTACCCAAAGGGTATTTAAGGAACAACAATACTCTAGCCAGTATGGTAAACTGAATTTATCTGAAATACTGTAATTATGTGGTAAACAGTAAAAATAGCTAAAATTAGGTTGTATGGATGTGTAACTCCAGATGATATCAGAGGTCATTTACAACCTAAATGATCCTATGAAACAGAAGTTTTGCCATATGAAATATTAAAAGATACCTTGCTAATGGTTCAGAAAGGTCAAGTAGTGTAGCAAAAGCAAATTTACATTAATGATATAATGGTACATACTTTGGGAAAAAAGTATGAATGCAAAAATGCAAACTAACCAAATTCCCAACCAATTAAAGTGGAGGATAATTTTATTAATGGTCAGAAAATACAAAAACTAAGTATTTACTGGACATCTCTGTCCATCTCTGTTCCAAGAACAGAGGGGAAATGTCCGAGTCTCCCTGATTCTTGTTCTTTTGAATTTTAGTTACTTATGAACTTGAAATGATGCAACAGAGAAATCACTTTTTCAAAAACTATTTTTTCCAGTTCTCCTATCTTCCCACTGCTGTTAGAGGACCAAATATGATATAAAACAAGAACTGTTGGAATCAATTTTTTTGTGTTTCCTTCCAAAGAATTTGAGTTGGCCATGTTTGATGTGCTTTTTAAATTTGTAAGGGATAGGACAGCCAGCCATTTACTGATAGATCAAGACCTTGCCTCTTTCTAAGAATAGGGCTACAGTGAATATTCAGAAAGGGATGTAATCTAAACGTGAGCAAAACAGTGAACCAAAAGAGGATTATATCTTTCCAATATAAACAGAAGCAAACATTTGAAAGTTACTCTTGCACCTACTAAAGCTATAAAAATGCAACTGTTTTAAACAATTACAAAGTGGAAAATATTTCAACAGGAACCTTTTGAAATATAAACACACGACCCACAAATACAAGGCTTTAAGGGAGATCTGTTTAGACTGTTTCATTACCTGATATCTATAAGGGGGTTCAAAACAGCTTTGAAACTCAGAATATTTATGTTTTGTTTAAGAATGAACAAGATTTAACTAAAAGAGAAAAATCTCAAAATTACTATGCAAGACAATATGAAAATAAAAGAATTAATTCATAAGTGTCCAACTACCCCGTGTGTCAGTGCACAGCAGGTCCTTCTGTCTGGTTTCTAGAAGTTTTTTCCATGTGTGAGCATGAACAGTTGGTTGTGGGTCTACGGCCTGATTCTCCTATCAGTATTTCAATCTCTGCTTCAGCTGTTATCTCTCTGTTCCTTGCTGCCACACCCATCTTCTCTATCCCTTTTTTTGCCACATTCAGTACCTGGACTTTCCTCCCCAGTACATTCAGTGGCTCTAGAATAGGAATCTTTTTCACTTACTGTTCACCAGCTCAACTCAATCTCTTCTCAAATTAACACAGACACAAAATTAATTTATATAAAACCAATTCAAACTGTCACAGAGGGCTAGTTAACGTTTTTTTTGGGCGAGGATGTGTTCAATGGTATCTTCTGCTTGGATTGCATCTTCACGCAATCTGATTAAAAACTATTTAATTTCTGTGGGTTTAATTCTGCATGAATCTTTAAAGAGATTAAGCAGTGAAGCAACAAGTAAAAAGCTGCATGGGTACTCTGTGCTCAGTGCTGTACTCTGTGCAAAGATGAGCCTGACAGGTGCCTTGGAATAGAGGTAAGATGGGATAAATTTCTTTTCTAAGAGCAAACAAGCAAGCTCATTTTGTAGACCCTTTCAAAGAGTCCAGTTGAGGGAGCAAATACTAATTTGAGTCTGCAACTTGTGCCGACTGGAAGACACAATGGAGGGACCTTGCTATAGTACTAAAAAAAGTACTTAAAAGCCAGAAAATGTTGCCTGACTTAATATTAGGGAGGAAATAAAACCATCAAACATTAAATATCAAAGCAGATTTGGAATTAATTTGTCTGCTGCATTGTTGGTATGATTTAAGCATTTTTCTAAGCACAAAATTCAAATACTGTGGCTTGAGGAAGTTAATCGTTAGCTTTTTTCAGGAAGAAAACAAGAAATGTATACTTTTGGTTTATATGAAACTCTCTAATATACTGGATCGGAGAGTGGAGCAAAGCATTTTTTCATAGGTTCACTGTTTTGTGCATTTGGATTTTTATTTTAGGATATGAATCACTGCGCACCTACTCACAGCTCCACCTGCGAGCACTCTGGGACAGGCACAATAGTGTATTCACAGGTCTATTTCATACAGTATGTCAAATCACTTCTACAACAGATGTCAAAAGCACTGACAATGAACAGAGAATGTTTCATGTTCTTTGATGATAACATTTCCTCTTACATCATCTGACCTTTACTAAAAACAAAAGCAAAACCCCTGTCTGTCCCTCCATGGTAGATTGACTGTCCCTCCACGGTAGAATAGGTTTAATAGGTCTTGGAAGCACTGCCTCTGTACTCATATTCTCATATTGCACGAAGGTTTGTACGTACCAACCCTAAAGAATAAAATGAGTTTACCACTCTCTTTTGCTTTCTTCCTATTTCTTTTATCTTCTTTTATTTCTCTTGCTTCCTTCCCTATTCACTGACAGAGCAGAAATACCGATAATCAAGAGATATAAAAATCTGCCACTTTATCATTAAATGTTATTTTTCAGTTACATAGCATATATTTAATTCTAAGATAATAAAGCAGGTGTATCTAACCTGCATTTGAAACAAAAGCATATAAAAGCGCCTAAAACTCAGTGTAAATCCAGTTATTCAGTGTCTACTTCATTAGTTAGAATACTTTTTTCATTCAGTACCACCATGCATCTTCCCAGAAAGAAAAAAAAAGAAAGAGTTAAGGCACACAAGAAAAAGGTTTCCTGTTTCAGAAGATTTAGAAGAAGAGAAGTGGAAATCTGAAAATTATAGTGCTCTGGCCAGGGCACTACAACAGAACCCAGAGCTCATGCCCTGACACACTCAATGCCCAGAATTTAGTGGATTGTAATTTTATACTTGGAGCAACTGACTACTAAATTATTTCCATAATAGGAACCTGCATTAGTTTAATTTTCTTAAAACTTCAGTAATCCATAACAGTGATAAAAAGATGGAACACTAGTTAAATATTTAGGAAAACAATACAATATTAATACATTGCTTCTTCCCTGTTAAACAAGTGGAAAAAGCTACTGTGGGATGGTCATACTACAGACCAGCATGTATGCTCAAAGAAAGAGAACGAGTTAAGACTGGCTGTTTAGCTAGTATAAATAAATTAATACATACTTAATAATTTGTTATGAGACCTAAAGAGACCTTCTTTAGTTTATTTTGTAAGCTGAACCTGTGCAACAAAATACCAGAAGTACCTCCATAAAAAATGAACTAAAATTTAAAAGCTGAAAAACCAGAAGAAAATAAATAAAAATGAAGAAGGAGTTAACCCAAAAGTACGTTTTGGCTAATATGTTAAGTCTGGTCATTTACCTAATTAAATCTTGATCCAAGTGAAATGAAGATTAGGTATAAATCAATGAGAGAGCAAAACAAGACTATAAAGAAGCTATGTCCTAAATTTTATTTTGTAATCATCTAGACAAAAAGAAGCTGTAATTGTTTTCATTTTACATGAACCTATATCCTAAACTTTATTTAGTAATAATCTAGACAAAAAGAAGTTGTAATTGTTTTGCTTTTACATGATTGCTTCTGTTCACAGGTTTTGATAAATATTCAGTGTAAAAGGGAATCAGGTATAATAAAGGTTTCAGCTGTATAAGAAAGTTAAATGAGTTTACATGATTTATTTCTAGATAATTTTCTTACATTTACACATATAAAACGAAACTTTAAAGGGGATCTGCTTAAACTTTTCCTTTACAGTGAGCTCCTCAAAGTAAACCAGATTACATTATAGAATTTTTATTTTTTAAAATAGAGAACCTGGGATCAAGTAGTCAAGACAGAATATAAATAGAAGAAAGCCTATGAACAAGTAATTTCCTGGCCATTTCTCTTTGCGCAAAGAACCCTTCACTCCAGACCTGATGTCTGTCCCCTCAGTAATTCAATGAGTTGCAGAAAGCTCTGAAGCTCTCTCCAGAATCAAGGAGGTTTCCATTTTATCACCTGTGAAACCTGACTTGCAGCTCTGTGGCCCTTACAATTTCTTCTCTTAACTGTTCTTCTGGAGCTGCAGGCTCCCTCACTGTGTTTCTTTGCTTTTATACACCATGGTAAATTTGTGGTTTCTGAAATTGTCTTTTTTAGAGTATTTTTAAATGTTCCTAAGGAATGACAATCTTCTCTGCTTCCTTCTGAGGAACACAGTAACTAAGAAGAACAAAAAGCCCGCAGGTTAGGTCATACCCACCTATGTTTACACGAGCATCGTATGCAGTATGATGAATTGGCTAATGGACAAAAGTATACATTTTCTTCAACAATTTGCACACTATAAACCACATTATTACCAAATTATGAATTCTCTGAAACCAGACATATTTTCACTGTTATTGAATAAATTAATGTCTTGCAGACTGTACAGGAAAAGCTTTTATCCAATACTGATTATCTCACGTGTTTTTTTTGGTAGCCAGAAAAAGCCATGTTTCCAAAGCATTTTACTTCTCCTTTAAAGCCATGCTATAAAACACTGAACAATTAACAATTTTTCCTTTTACAAGTTGCCATTGTAAAACTGTTCTGAAGTAGATTACTCTTAATTTTGCCATCAAAATCATACTACACTATGACTCACTAAAAGAACGCCAGGGAAAAAAAGCCTTAGCATTTCAAAATGCCAGAAATGGGGTGGAGGGTGAGAAAAGCCACAACAAAAAGCATTTTTAGTACTATAGAGTAAAGCAGCCTAAACCACAGCTACATTAGTTTTTATTCTGGAAACTAGAAGTATACAGCATTTTGTAGTGTTTCCATTTTTGACTCTGGAGATGAGTCCGAGTCCCTCACTTCTAAATTGCCAATAATCAGTTTAGACCTGTACCATACAGGTACACAGTCAACCCAGCAAAACAGTTCACAGAAATAACTCCTTATCTTGAAGGTCTGGGCACTCTTTGGTTAACAAAACACAGTTACATTAAAAAATATAATTGAATTGATTTCCCAAGATCACTCCATGAAGACTCTGTACTGAACCATATTTAAGAATGCCAGGCTGAAGTACTTAATCCAGAGTGATTTTTCTGGATCAAGATGATTGTCCTCATCAGGCAGAAAATGGAAGCTTGGCATTTAGCTGAGATCTCAGGAGTTTTTACCTCTTCTGATGCTCTAGGAAGACAAAAAGAAGGCCAATGGAAAGGAAGTAGAAAAAGAACAAGCAATTTTTCTCACCAACCACCACAATAAAATAGCAATTTGTGCTCCTACTTTCTGTGGAAAAAAAAATCAAACAGCCTTTAAAGAGCAACAGTAGAAGTGCACAGAAAATAATTTTTAAGAATCTGGTTTGAAGTTTTGAACTTCTATTGAAGCAGAGCCTTAGTACCAAAGGTTAAGTCACAGCTTAAATCATAAGATTTCTTTGAGCTACCATTCACAAGAAAAACTGTAAAAATAACAATTATTAATGTTGTTAATATACACCAACAATCTGTTGGCCCTACTGAGATTTTTGCTTTGTCAAAATGCAAGCAGGAAAATTAGACACATGAGAAGTGAATTTAATAAGGAACTTGCCATCTGGCATAAGCAAGCAAATTTTAAGTATAGCCCTTTTAAGATAGAAGAAACTGTAATCAACCAGGGAACAGACCATAAGCTATTTCTTGTTTGATCGAAATGCGTAAATTAACTATGGGAATCATGTAACTATCTAGTATTTTGAACGGTTATCCTTGAGGCTGAGCAACTGGCAACCTCATCAAGCAGAGAAACAATAATATAAGTGTTGACTTAAAATTAAAAGATATAAATGGATAAATGTTGGCAGCCTGTAAGAATGTGACATCCCACCTTATTAACCAAAGCTGAAATATACTTGCAAAATAAATAGCTGAATTAGTTTAAACAAGAAATAAAAGCACACATAACATTCTTTCTGGAGTGCTATTTGGAGCAATGTTTATTATAATTTGGCATCCCATTCTGACAGGCTATTTTGAAAAAAAAAATAAAGAAAAGCCAAGTACAGAAATGGACAACAAAGTGAAGCAGGCCCTACTCAGCTGCTCTCATTGCACAAAACAGAAGACAGTTAGTTTGATCTTAGTAAGAAACATTATCAACAAACACCCAAGTTTCTCCTTTAGCGAACCTATGATTCGTAATAGTTTCATAATTACTAGACAAACTAATTGACTAGTAATTGACTAGTCAAAGTAATTGACTAGTAGACAATATGTTCCTTTTAACTATAACCAAATATTACAGTTAAAAGTCTTTTTCCTTGTTATTTAGTCAAAACATTTTACTCTACATCTTTACTCCTCACCCTTCATTGGCTTTGCATCAGCTGAAGTGACAACAGCTGCATCCTACTTGGTATGATCATCTCATTTACTGTCTGGATAACTACACAACGCAAGCAGGCTGCCTCATTTTTAGTGTGCAGTCAAAACACTCAGTCCATCAACTGTTAGAAAATGGTTGCAGTGCTAAACACAAAGCCAAGGCACAGATCAGCCCCTCCAGCAGGAAAAAACTTCCAGAATTTCATTGACCATTTCCTAAGATAAAGATGTCTGACAGCCTCTGATCTACTGTTAGGGTTTATTAATCCAGCAGATGAGCACCAAAATTAGTCTAAAAGTGTGTTGATCCATTTCGTTACTATACAAAACAAAAAGGACACTCTTATTCACAGTATAATTACCTGCATACCCAGTTTAACCATGACTTGCAGCTATCTGTACCGTATGTACAATTTTCTAAGGAAGTAACCTTGACGTTTCCTGGAATATTCATTGGAAAAGGCCTTAAAGGATGACCAGCAACATACAGGTAGTCAGTGCCAAGCCTTTCGGATTTTCAGAATATGCACATATCTTTGGGGCTCCTCTTTAATTGTGATTGTTAGACTTTATAATTGAGTGATTTTACCTGCCTCATAGGAACACTAAAATTTGATTCTGGGCTTGGTAAAACCATCAGTACCAGACCATTTAATTTTTATATTCTCAAACAAGCTCTAGTAGACAATGTACTTCTCTTTCCTGATTCACTGTGCCTGATGTGCTTGGATTTTAAACTTTTTCTTAAGTCAAGGACATATCAGTTTATTATCAATAGCTAGTAGCTCTTATTTCTTATACAATTTAATACTCCTTGGCTTTCTTCTACATAACAGCCCCAAAAGAAGAAAAAAAATAATGAAGCTGCATTTTAAAAACAGATACATAGTCCAATACATACCTGGGTGCATGTGAAAATACATACAGATATCTCCTAAAATTCCCCCCAAAATCTCTACTGATTGCCACAGGACTGAGCAAACAGAAAATATGACATTTTTGTTTGCTATTGAAATAGTTCAGGAAGAAAAGTTTCAGTCAATACTATATTCAGATTTTCTCCTGAGAATGGTACAGGAAGAGAAGCAATATTTTTGGATACTTGTGTTCTCCTTAAATTTTTAAGTCTGAATCAAGGGGGGATTGGCACTTTGCCACCTGAGGCTAGAAGAGAAGTTGCCTCCAGCCATGTTAATTTTCATTACAAGGTCCTTGAGGAGTATGTTGTTAGCTGAAGACTGGGAAGTCAGGGAAGACAGAAACTGAGTGTTGAATTTGTGATATTCAGCATCCAACAGCACATAGGAACACTCTATCCACAGTGATATGGATAGCCAAGTGACTGTGAAAAAGTGAAGACAATGACTCACCTTCTGGTTACACATTCAGAAACTGTTTGAAAGGATTTGAATGAAAATGTGCTTGGACTGCTGCTGGGGAAGTTGTTCAATCCTTGGCACAGATTGTAATGATCCTTCATGTAGGGGCCATATATTGAGAGACCAGGACAAGAGCAGCTGGTAAAGTACTGTAGGGAAGTCTGACCTTATTCTGAGATCAACTAATGGAGGAAATCTCACTGCCACAAGAGACAGACCCTGAACAAAGAAGGAGCATTTTGGTGCTGCTGGTTTAGTAGCTAATCTGCTATAGACAGAAATCATTTCTGCTCTTGATGCTTAACATGGAAGTTATAGGTTAAGGAGAATGGTCTTTAATTTGGAAGACTACCTCTGTGAGCAATAAATCTGTGCACACTGAATGTTTACCAGTAACATGTTCCCCAAGCTGATACAGGAAATTAGTACACCCATTTAATCATACAATATAACCTCTATAGAAGAGGCCAATAGATAAAAAGATATTCTTCTACATTAAATTGTATCTCTTCTCTCAAGTAGCATTTTATATCCTCCTATATTGCAAGGATCTTGTAGCCTTCCCTTGTCTTTCACTGGAAGAGAATAGATTTATACACTTCTCATTGTCAGTCACTGGTTCTCTGGCAAATACCAGGTGCATTCTCTTAATGGAATTGGTGGTGGTGATGGTGTTTCTTCAGTCATGTTCAAATAATCTGAGATAACTATATGGGCAGTCTTGGGTACATATTTGGCTAATCCTCAAACCACAGCTTAGAGTGGACAAATCATATAAGTATCTATATAGTATATATATTTTACTCAGACAGTCAGAGATCAATATGATCTGTATGAAATGATCTGTATTAAGCATTATATGAGGTACTGTGATACAGAAAGATACATATTTAAAGAAATATGCAATCAAATTCTGATTAGTAAGGTTATATTCCCTTTGCTTCAATAAAAAAAAAATGAAACAAAGAAAACATCTAATTAATATGAATGCCCTCTAAAATCTGAAGATTTCTGTGAGATTTTTCTAAATAACACAAACAAGTCTGTCTATCCATAGTGCACATTGGGACTTCACAGTCTAGGCCAGATGAAACCCCATAAATCACATCCCTTAAATTTTAATCAGTTTTAACATTCACAGATTGATTAAATAATTTTAAAGCTAATTAGAAAGCTTTAGTTGTTACACTCCAAATTACTCACCATGACAAAATTGGTTTCTCAAGCCACAGAGAATACACACATGTGCAGAGATACACACATGTATCTAATTCATGTGTGTATTGCAGAGATATACATATGAATTAGACTATATACTTTTTGTACTACCTAGACTGCAGTGGGATCACTGGCAAAAGTAAGCGTAGACATAAATTTAAATTTTCACATGACTGCAGCCCATTTAATTATCTGTTTGGTCCATATCTCCATACCTTGCTTTCTTTTCAAGCAATCACCAGCATTTGGAGCAATGATTTGTATATGGTCTGTACATTGTCAAATAGCTCCACTTTAAATCTTCTTCTTGTAGCAGCATAGATAAGCAGGTAATTTGCATTTGTTAATTATTTTATGGCTTACCAAAAATATAGAGAAAATGTGTCAACCTAATTCATATTTACTTGCAGTATGATTGTTATACACCCATTTAGAATTAACCCCTCCTCCCCCTCCAATTAATAAAAAATATTTTGGGCTATATACACTTTTAAATGGCATATTAAGAAATTAAATATGACAAGCAAAGACAGATTCATAGTCCCACTTCTGTGCTTAGTAAATAGTAAAACTGACATGTTTACTTATATTCGTCTATGAAAAACATAACTACCTTAAAATAGTTTTTTCAGAAGTTCTTACTGGAAATGCCATGCTAAGTCAACTGCTAGTTCTGTGTAGGCTCAGGGAATAGATCCAGAGGAGGGCAAAGAACACAATTAGCAAGATAAGCTAAAAAGTAGCAAGACAAACAGGTGGACACATGTGATAGCTCATAGTGTGTCAATTTCTTAGGAATGAAAGTTAAAAGTAATCCCCAACCTTATACTTTGTGTTCCCAAAAGATCAAGAGGTTAACTGAAGTTTCCCAAATTGTAAATAGAATATTATCTTCCATTGTCTATATTTCACTATCCATGTTAAAATTCGATTTGACGAGTAGCTATTGAACGCCATTTGAGATAAAATTTCCTCATATCATATTCACTTTTAAACCGCTTCAACTAATTTACAAAAATATGCAACAAGTGTAGCATAAACCCAAAATATTCACTATCTACCCTGCATCTGTCACTAAAGTAGATGATTTTAACAGCCTTTTACCACAGGATTTAATTCAAGCCACAAAAATAAACACTCTTTTCGTCAAGCTCCTGTCTGTGAAACTAATTCAGCACTACATATGGGAATTCTCCTATCAGCATTCATAAACACAGCACACTGGAGCTAGGCAGAGAAACTAAGCTTATCTCTAATGTTTTTTTTTACTGCCATTCAACATCTTCCACAGCTTCTCAACTAAAGAGCTGTTGTATCTCCAATCACCTATTTATCCTGATATTCTTGCTTAGTTGCAGTTTTGAAGCTCCTGCTCATGATTACAGCTTTTAAAACCAAGGAGGGAAATTCTCCTGACCAGTAATGGTGCTCCTGCCTTGGACAATTCACTTTTGCGATTTTTTAACAAGGGCTTTTTAACAAAGGACATATTTATCCCAATCACAAAAGAACGAAGTTTTCCCTTGCAATGTCCAGAGGAGAACTGCTCCACTAACAGTGCATGAGATACAACACACCCGCTGCCATTTTTGTACTGCCGCCACCTTCAGTCAGTTCCTTAGATGCAGAGATATACATAGAAAATACTTGCCTTTTCTATCTAACATATATATCGACTAGAAACCCCTTTCTTTGATGGGCTCACCTGCTCACATAAGTATTCCGACAACAGCTGATGGCATGCACTGCCCAACCACCAAGTAAACAGCGGTGCAATGAAAAGTTCCAGTACAACAGCAACTGCAGACTTTGAAACTGGTGCAGCACTAGATATATGACCTCACAGCAAGATGTCTGAGGTAAAATGTTAAAGAACATGGCTACTGAGGTCACTCAAGTACTGGTAAAATCACAGATTGGGTTGGTTTGAGTTGGAAAGGACTTTAAAGATCATGTAGTTCCAACTCTCCTGTCATGTGCTGGTATCATATGATGATATATGTCAGAAGAAATTCCTACACTGAAACAACAGAACCCACTTCCCACAGTGGAAATTAAGAGTTTGGGACACTTTTTGTAAGGCTTACACATGCAAAGGTAAAGAATGAACATCCTTTTTGATGCTGAGTATGTAACAATACACAGCTAGCTTGAGAAGCGTAAGGCCAACAAAGAACACCAAGAGATGAACCTTCTTAGATTAATTTTAAAAGTATATTGAAGCAGTAAAGAAAGCATCAAGGAAAAATTCTGAGGGACTTTCCCTCTTTCAGAAGGACAACATGGCAGTCAGACTAGATGATTGATGTAGGTCCCTTCTGACTGAACTATTCTGTTCTAGTCTATTCTAACATACCTTACATTTCTGTAACCTGGATTTCATTTGCCATTCTACTGTCTCATCACTCAGAATCAGAAGGTCCTTCTGAAGCTACTCAATTGATCCTATTTCTTATTTCTTTTCAAGTATCAGACTTCCAAGTCCCTTCACAGTCCTTTTTACAGGTCTTTTCTATGATAACATATGCCATGTGCATTGTGCAAGATCTGTGTTAACAGGTCTCAGCACAGACTGTTGCAGATCTCCAAAGACAATGTTTCTCCACTGCAAAACTTTAGCATGTATTCCTACTCTCTGGTTTTTAAGTTTTAGACATCTGTTCCTTCTTTCAGTACCCTACTACTTGTGCCATGGCTGCTTAGTTTCTTAAATTTCTGGTTAGGGAATCTCTTGAAAGCTTTCTGGAAATCGGAGGAAGCTGTAAATACCAAGATCATTTTTATTGATGTAATTTTCCATGTGCAGGGGCACATAATGTCATACATCTAGAATGAAACTGATATAAACTAGAATAGAACTGACCTAAAATTTGAGAGCAAAAATATCAAACCCTATCCCTAGTCATAAGTATACAATAATTTGCTTTACTGGTTCTTTTCATGCCTTCATGACACATACTGTGAGAACTTAAGAATTTATCTCATTTTTACTTCTTGGGGTACAATAACAACAAAATCAATGTCAAAAAGCCACATTTAAAGCTTTCACAAGCATCAAAGAACCAAAATTACAAGCAACAATGCTAAAGACTGACAGAACACAAAGAAGCTTTTAGTTTAGCATCCAATTTCCTGAGAATTAAAATACAACTATCAAAGTGATAGCAGTATTAAAATGAAAGTTGAAAACTGTCAACTTTTGATAGGAAGATTACTTCTAAAATGTTAGAAACTAGTCAGATGTTTCTAAGTCAAATGAGAGCAACTTAGTTCAGGTTTACATAGGACACTAAAATAAAAAGAGAAAAGTGTTTAAAAAGAAGCAGTTTACAGTTTACAGAAAGGCAGAAGACTGTGCTATACCAAACAAAGTTCCATAGAACTGAAATAACCTCTACTGTAATTCGATATCAATGTAAACAAATACCCTACTTTATTCAGGTAAGGTTAATTAACCTATGTAATGAACCAGTGCAAGGAATTCTGAAATCTATTTTGGCAGTGTATGCATAGTGACTTAAGCACAAGAAAAAAAAAAGGGGGGGGGGAAAGGCAGTGATTGTCATTGTATTCTCAAGTCCTTCTAAACCCATGTCTCCTACAAGAAGGAATTCTTTAGGAGAGGTAAAGAAAGACTATGAATATCCATTTAAGCAATACATGCATGTAGAGGAGCTCTCTCCGTTTCGTTCTTTTAGGTACCCTCTAGATGTACATTCACAACATGAGCAAGCTCACAAAGCTCTGCCCCACTCAGTAAGTAAGTGAAAGTAGATTTTAAAACTCCCTGAGGAAATCTGCTTTGTCAAACAAATGCAGCATCAGTCCTGCATGCCTTTGCAGTAACAAACTAGTTACTGAAAATTGTGAATGAAATTAACAATAGCCATTGTAGAAGTTTAGAAACTTTTTTATCAATTCTGCTGATATTCTCAGTGTACTTGAATTAGTAAGTATTCTTAACCAAGTTTCAGTTGGATAGGAGACTCCCAATAGCTGGAAAAATTTAAGCAATTGTTTACACAATTGTACCTATAGTATCACTCTATTCACTCCTTTTCTGCTTTAGAAGGCTACTATAGCTCATGAAAGAGGTCCTGAATGCATGAGGTTGTAAACATAGGGATTACAGAAAAATATCAAACTAGACCTGCTATCTAGAAACCATGTAACTCGGCAAAGAAAGCTCAGGTTTTGCAAAACCTGATATATTCTGCTTCAAGAAATGATGGAGAAAGAACAGAGAGAAAATGACGCAACACAAAAAAGATGTCAACAGCCTATCTTTATTGGAGCTAGTGGTAGTCTGTCTCTTTATAGAACTTCACAGGTGGAAAGAGATTAAGCTCACAGCATAGAGCAGCCAAAGACTTACACTGATAAAACATTCATACACAAATAGCTGGCCAAGGTGGGTTGATGATAAGTGAGTGTACTGTTTTTGCCTGGGATGGAAGTAATTTTCTTCACAGCAGCTCATATGGTGCTATGCTTTGGATCTGAGACCAAAACAGTGGTTTGGTAAGCATTTCAGCTCTTCCTGAACAGCGTCGTGGCCTTCTCTGTTTTTCACGCTAGCTCGCCAGTGAATGGGCTGGGGGTGTACAAAAATTCAGAGAGGACACAACCAGGGTAGCCGACCACCAACTGACCAAAGGGATATCACATACTATACGATGCTGTGTTCAGGAATAACAGTTTGGGGAAAGAAGGAGAAAAGCAGGGGGGCATTTGGAATTATGGCATTTGTCTTCCCAAGCAACCATAACATATGATGAAGCCCTGCTTTCCTGGAAAGGACTAAATATCCACATGCCAATGTGAAGTAGTGAATAATTCCTTATTTCGCTTTGCTTGTGCACACAGCTTTTGCTTTACCTGTTAAACTGTGTTCATCTCAACTTACAGGTTTTCTCACTTCCACTGTTCTGATTCTCTTCCCCATACTGCTGGGGAGTGGGATCAAGCAGCTGTGGAGTGCTTAGCTGCCTACTGGGGCTAATCCACAATAGTGGGAAAAACAGTAACTCCTGGATAAGATGGCCATTCTGGACTATTTAGGGACACACTGTTTTCATTTTAGTAATCACATCAGTACCTCTCTGTCCTGTACACATTCCGCCTTGTGGCTAGTGGAATTGCTCTTCCAGTACATATTGGGGTAGTTAAGTCCCCCATATTTAACAGGTTATGGTTTTATGTCGCTTCCTCCAGCTGTTTAAACTGTGTAAAAATATGAAATAATATTCATATCTCTTTTTAAATATTGTAATTACTTTTGTGATCTTTGGATGCAAGAATACATTACTTATCTTACATCACTAATTGTCTACTATACTACATCTGTTAATTATGCATTGTCAGGCAAATGAGACAGTATTTTATACTCACAGATGTGAAGTTCTGAGTACTGTTACCTTTTTACATATTTACACAATATAAGAATATGCAAGTGAGAATGAAGGACAAGAAGGAAATGCATGTAAGCTGGCAGAATGTCAGCCACAAAACCTCAAGAAACATCTAATAACAATTCTACACTCTGGGAACTTTCCCAGAGTCAGTCCCCTTGTCAGGCATGATCTGGTCCAGGGACTGGTAAATTTATACTGCTGACACAACTGTTATTCTAGGACAGGGTAAAGGACTTTCCTGTTTAGCAAAGAGGAATAGCACTCTACTGCCGATCTCAAGGGCCTAATTTGTTTTCCAGAAGACATCTAAAACAGCACAATTTTTTTATTTATTCACGGTAGGCTACAAAAACACAAATGGCTGTTAGACCAGGACCTCCTAGGCAGCAGACAGAAACCATTCTTTCCTTCTCTTTTCTTCCTTCACTACAGAGTTTCAGAAAACAAAACAACAACAATAAAAATCCCATCCCTCCCTCACCCGTCCCCAGTCACCTAAAACTGGCTTCTGCCATCACTCTCAGGACCATAGATGGTCATTTACCACCAGCTGGCATGCAATGTCCAAATTATCTTATTAATATATGTGATCTGTGATGGAATGACTCCAGTCTAGATAGCCACACTGAAAACTGCAGCATTATTTTTTTGCTGTGTGTGCTTCAAGATGTCAAGCCTGGGAAACAAAAGTCCAACTACTTGTGACTGAAACATTTGATACCATTGCCTCCACCGACTGATCGCATTTCAGACTTGGCAAGGAAGATACTTCACAAATTACTTCAGACTGAATTACAGTTTAACTTCCAGGGGATAGTAGAAAATTTGCTGACCCTAAGGAGGATTCTTTGACTAAATGCCAGGCTCAGAGGAGGGAGAAAAGGATTGGGCCTGACATCCTTCACTGTTCACAGAAGGACTTCCTGGAGCACGAAACTACTGAAAACACACCACAGTACAGCATTATTTCAGCGCAAAGAGTAAGCACATCAAATGCAATGATGCCTCTAGACAGCCATACGCTAAAAATTTAACCAGATTGAAAAAGGAAGGCGGATAAATTCCTGGAAGACAAATCTGTCCAAAACTCACATAAAAAGGCATGGCATCTGGCTCTTGAAATACACAAAGAGTGCAGGAGAATATTCTAGGGAATATCACCAAAAGCTAGCCATTTCCTGACCTTATATTCTTTCCTAGACACTTGTAAGCTACTGTCAAAGACAGACTTTCGGGCAAGATGGAGCTGTGGTATTTTGAAAATTTCTCATAAATACAGCACTGGAGATACCAGCAACCCAAACACCTCTCTGAGTCCTCCTTTTTATGTTGTGAGCAAAGGCATAATTAATTTCTACCTGTAAGAGTTCAAGACTGAATCATTGTCCCTGTATGGGCTTCTGTTATCAAAGAATAGCTGTCACCTCAAGTAGTGAGCAGGGCACGCATGGCATGCATCACAATGTAGACTGTCATTCTAACACTAATACAGATGATGTCTCAGGAATGCCAAAGAACATTATCCCATCTATGCAAGAACTATACACATCATCAGAACAAGTCCCACCTATAAAATGCACAATCAGCTGATGGAACCATTCAAGGAATCCACAAATCTTCCTTGGCAGTCCACAAATCTCTTTAGAGAGCTATGCACTACAATTGCCAGTTATAAACATTATGCAGAGAAAGCCATACAAACAGACCTCATCTACTACTCCAAGACAAATGGGAACATTTTCTACAAGTGACTATGAAAAGACTTAGATTTGATAAACTTAGGTTGTCATTCCTCAGGTATGAGCTGAAGTTTGGCACACTCTATAGAGAAGTATCATTCTTCTATTCAACAGGGAAAAGCGCCCAGAAAATGGAAAAGCAGGTGTCAGGTATTCTAGGCTCTAGATCCAATCCTGATCTCATCTCAATAGAATAATCAAGTTCAATTTTCTCAACCACTGTGCAGTGAGGACTAACACTTGATGAAAGCAAAACAGGCAAAGAGAATCATCCTTGGCAAGACAGCAGTTTATTTCAAAGTTTGTAGTACAACATGATTACAGATGCCAAATGACAACATTTCACGTTAGCTCATGAAGTTGTCTATAAAACAGGATAACCCTAAATAAACACTCTAGGATCACAGCTTCACCAGTGGTGATAGTTACAGCAACATCACATCAAGGCAATTATCACAAACCAATGGCTTGTATAAACAGCACAAGGCATTCAAGAGGCAAGTAGTTCAAGAACACAGAAGCCTATGTTGTGAACATTCAACGTGTTCTGAGTAGTTGCTACATCATGGTACATTTCTGCTCATATGCAGCAGGGATGCAACTTATCTTTCTGAAGAGTCTCAGGCGTGGAAAACTGGACATGAGCCAATCCCCACTAATCATCTCAGGGAACAAATTCCTGTGGACATATTTCTGTACGAAGTATTTTTCTGATTATACTAAAATGTGCCTGTTATTATTCTCTGTTATATATAAATCTATTATTCTTTGCTGCACAATGATCCAGCGTGAACAGACTGGCTTGAGAATGAACCTATCTAATATTAATCTACAGTCTGGCTCTTAAGGCATTCTCTTGTAAGATGAAGCAGTATGTTTCCACAGCTAGTAACACTCTGAATTTGGTTTCCCACTTTCCTATCCTTTTCTTTAGCCTATGACCAAAAAGGTGGCTAGGTCATCTGTATTTTTTCCAAGTTATATTAAATAAAATTCAGTATTCTCCTGTGTAAAAGAACTCCTTTGCTTCTGTTCTGGGGAAAGAATTCTGGACTTGTAAAATTTATAGCCACTGCACTGTCTATGTCTATTATATATTACCCTGTATGTACATTATACATGAAGTCACAAATTATTTTAAAGACCTGTTGCATAGTAGGTAAGTACATTTAGTACAGGTAAATGCCTCTCAAAATCTTCCCCATAATAGTTACTCTTGAGAAAAGGGATACCTTGCTAGTTGTTGTGAAAACATTAGCCTTCATTATGAGACTGTATTTGGATTTGTGCATTTTATAAGCTTGTATACAAAAAGTTGATGTTACAAACAATATTTTCTTTCTTATAATCTAAGAAGATTCAGATTATATTTAGCTTGTTTTTACTCAACTTGCAGTAGGTAAATTGCAATTCTTTTTAAATCTTGCAAGAACTTTAAGAAACCTAGTCCATATATACAATGTAAATTCTTAATAAAATATCCTGAAAACAGTCTGTCAAAACACATCAATATTAAATTTACATTCATTTGGTTGTGACCTATAATTTGTCAGGATGACAGCTTGGACATATGATGTATTTGCAAAGATCACATATTCCCCTCTCAGAAGGACAGCTTCCACAGCATTTAACCTGTCCTTGACATCTGCTAATGTTTATGATGCTCACTATTACCTATGTATGTATCCTGTACTCACAGTACTTTAAACAGGTGTGATATATTTTAATAGCAATATTCCAAACATCCAATATTTACAAATACACGGGATTTGTTATAAGACTGCGACTTTCAATGAACTCCACAAAAGAACTTGTCTTTTTACCTATGCAACACATGTGAGATATCTGCTTTTACAATTTCTCGTAAAGAGTGCATTAGCAGTGCATGGCTACAATTCACTTCATATTTAGCCTTTTCTCAGCAACCCTCTTTCCCAGAGAATTTAAGTGTCAGGTTTAACTAACTGTACAGGATTAACTAACTGTAACAGCACTAGCAGGCCAATCCACTTCTAGTACCTTATTTTTCAGGATCCTTGGGACAATACTGGACCAGTCCTTCTGGTCTACCCTTCTGGTGATGGCACATTTTCAGTGGGCTGATTTTCAAAGGACCAAACAGTCTATTTCCTGTCACAGTGGCAAATGCAATCTCATGCCAAAGGAGATGCCATAAATCTTCAGAAAAAAAGTTTCTGGAATTAGACAGCCATCACAGAATGAGCCACAGCCTTTTTCCTGTATTGTCCCACAAAGATGTTTAGGAAGAGTTCAGGAGTAGGCCTAATCAGTTGGTTTTGACAGCAGCAGCTCACTCCAAACTACTAAGAGGAGCACACAAGGAGTCTACAGAGAATACAGAATAAGCCTAGCATTTCTAGAATGGAGAAAAAAAAAGATCTTACAAAATTGCTTTTAGGATTTTATTCTCAGCTTTGCAGGAATATAAGGGGAAAGCTTAAGCTTGAGCATTTTGGTAAATCCTCTCCCCTTGTACAGTTACTGTGGCCTTGTTTGGTGCTTGTAAAGAAAAACAAAGATATGGTGTTTTTTGTTTGAACTGTCTGATAGGATTGCTTCTGATTAGTAATTACATGCAAGGTCAAGCTGCTTTGGCGCCAAGAAGTTTGAAAAAGGTGCTTCCATGGTTAAGCTACAAAAACACGGTGACAATGTTACTATCAACTCAAGTTTGACATAAATGTGAAAAAGTGATTTGTGGATCCAAAAAATATTACACAACAGGAATGTATCAGCAAATTTAGCTGAGAAGTAAATATGTAAATGTCATGCAAAAAAGTGTATGTGTATGAATTTACATATGTACATATTTTATATATATACACATAATAAAAGGGGGTTGTTCCATGAAGTTTCTGTTTCACTTTTCTACCGTAGGAAAGTGAAACAAGATAATAGGAAGGGTCTGTTATAAAACACAACACCTTCTATGCCAGTTATAAAAATGTTCATTCTGCCATCTATCCGCTGACATAAGTCTGTGAATTCTCACTAAAATTTCTGCATGGTTGGTCATTACAAAAAAAGGTAGGAAAAGTTAAAAAAAGATAATTGGATTCTTACATGATTGCAATATAGTCTGACACTTCTAAATAATACCTTCTGCCAGTGAACAAAAGGTTACATGGCATGAGACATGTCTCCTATCACTAAATAAGCTATGAGATTTATCCACTTGGAAAGTTGGGCCCTATTTAGTCCTTTATTTGCAGAAGTTAGAGCGTTATGATTTTATTTTAAAATTAGACAAATACAACTTCTCATTAGCACAGGTATTTACTGTAAATTATTGTATTTACATAAAATCTATATTAAATTTACTAATAAAATGTAGGGCAAATATTCCAAGGCACTCCTAATGGCACAAAATAGTGTTATTACTTCTACAGACAAAACTGAACTATTCAAGAACAGTAAGTCACCACTACTACAGTTTTAATTATATTTGTTTAATTCTGGGAAGAAGCATTAGTAAGTAAAATGTTCTCTTGTCTGAACAGACACTTCTGTAATGGTAAAAGTCCAAAGAGCTCTCAGTGAGACAGACAATCATTCACTTGTGACAGCTGTGATGAGAAAGACTATGTACTATTAGGTACACTGACAACACTATAGACTCCCTAGTAAGAGAAAGTTCAAGAAAACTCTTATAACAATGTTTTACCTGTATTTTACTTCGAACTACTCCGTGATGACCTCCTGGAACTGCTTCATGAAAAATCTTCCTCTAGGTTAGTCAAAACTTCCTCTGTAGTTCCTCTTTACAGTTATTGGAACTCACTACAGAATTTTGCTATGAAATGAGGATGGACAGCTTTTCACTGGACTTTTGAAATTCAGTTGGCTTATTCTCAGGTAATGAAGAGAAAGGAAAAGTCATCTAAAGAGAAGTGGCAAGATTGCTTTATAAGAGGTAAGAGAGATGAAGACATGGGAACAACATGCAAAAAAGAAACCAAGAAATAGAATGAGAAAAGCAAACAAAAGGAGCACAGTGGTGAAGCACACTGGCAAGGAACAACTGCAGATAATGAAATAGGATAATACATGGATAAACAGGCAGAAATACGAAAGAAAGAAGATTAAACACCTAGGTAGAAAGGTACATTCCTAGACACAATCTGAAATTCAACTCAAAATTCTAAAACACTTAAGTGTTTTGTAGAATAGCTAGCTGTCAACAAATCCATTGAAAATAATGTTTCAATGGCCTAAAAATAAAATACATAGTTGAGAGGACAACCTGATAATGCCATCAGCACCTCCAATTACTCAAGTTATATATGGCTGTGTTGCATAGGTAAAGAATGATGACTGATGATAACTCCCATGAGAAGACAATATAATAACATTTACAGTTTTTATTAATCAAGCTTTAAAGTTACCAAGAAAAGATGACACTAAAATAACAGAGAAGTCAAAGAAAATAACAGCCATTTTAACATTAGACAAGTAAAAGCTACTTCTTTTATCCCTGAACAGGAGCATCTCATCAGAAAGGAGTGTGATGTTCAGTATTCCATGGGAGTAGATGAAAAATACTTGCTACTACCAATTATTGTAAGCTTAGAGAAGTTTCCACTTTCCTTGAGAACTGAAGGGGTTTGGAACAGAGGCTGGTTCATTTACATGATTTTATAATGAGTAGAGACAATTGCTGAAATTTCAACACTGCTTAGAAAAAGTTAACAGTACCACTTTAAAACTGTAAAGTAATAAAAATTGTCTTCCTTAGATAACAAGTCAGAACTGTCACCTCAGTATTAACCTGCAGTATCACCAAAATTTCTTCAGTTCTCAGCTGAACAGTGAATATGTAAGACTCAACTATTGTGAAACAGAAGTTATTATTTTGCTCAGTTTGTAGAGGTGAGCTGTCCTGCATCTACCTACCTGCATCTACCTGCATCTCTGTCCCTGGACACAAAAGCATTTCAACTACTTCCACTTCAATATTTTCTGTTGGATCAGCATCTGAGCACTTTGTGATGTTTACAAGTATCATAAATGTAATTTTCATAGAGTCATCATCATTCAAGTAAACATTTGATCCTCATAGATTATTTTGAAACATTACTTATAATGAAATACTAAACATAATGCATGAAAAAGAAATTTAAACTTTTCCATTTTTTGCTGCTCTAGTAAGAACTCAAACTAATTTTAGAATCTACTAATAAACTTTTCATAATAATGCAAGCATTTCTCAGTACAAGGCAGCTCTTGAATACAGCTATCAGCATAGAGAATGTATAACATGAAATATTAAAGTATATTGGCAAAAACACATGATCAGAAATACAGAATTTTGTATCAGTTGTTTAATTAGTCTTGTGATTGTATAAACTGTTTCAAAACTCCTCTTCAAATTATGTCATGTTTATGAGTGTCCTGGTGTAGCACACTGAAAGTATGTCAGTAATAGTAAGTAAAGACAGCACACACATCTTCCCCCAGAGCACTGTGCTTGCTGTGTCTAACAATTATATTGGCAGCACAGCCACAGCAATTTCCACATTAGTTGCTGAAACTCAAATGCCTGTGTATGTCTGCACACACCTCTATGCAGATAGCCATCCCTAACTATTAACATGTTTACTTTCAATAATATATAGGTTACTGTGTGATCCCTAACTCTTTTGGGGTGTCCAAGGCCAGGCTGGATAGGGTTTTGAGCAATGTGGTCTAGTAGAAGGTGTCCCTGCCCATGGCACTGGGGTGAAACTAGATGATCTTTAAGGTCCCTTCCAATCCAAATCATTTTATGATTCTATTCTATTACATAATGCCATTCCTTCCATGTTACAGGAGACTTATTTCACACACTGTAAGAGTATACCATTTCCCAGAACTGTTATCAGAAAATTATTATGATTTTAATACCCATTATAAGTAGATAAATGAAACTACTTTGAGTATCTTTCAGACATTTTTACATACCTGAATTGTGTTCACATTATTATCAACACACAGTTTCAGTTTAAGATTCTCATTTGTTCATGCCAACTGATTCTAGAGAATAATGATCTAGTGTAAGGTTGTTTTACAGGGAAAAAAAGAGATAACATTTTCTTTCCATTCTAAATCACCCTGTTTCCTTAATCTGCTGTAACTATTGATGATATCACCAGTTGTATCAACTGCTTTCTTGTGACAAAAACCTGGAGCATCTCAATTTTATCTCATGAGGGAGTTTTTCCCATTAAAGACCTAGATTGTGAAAAAGGGTAATTCATTTACTTAATACTAAATGAGTTTACATCTAAAACTCACAGTAGGAAAAGACATGCCAGCATCTCCTTTAGAATAATGTCTGTAATAATAAGCTACTCAAAAGGATGAACAGAGTTACTCAAAGTCAAGTATCTCTGAATCAGGAGATTCGTATCAAGATCGGGCAACTTTTATGTGATGTCTGTTGCAGTTGATTGCAGAGACAGCTTTTTATTACAACCAACTTCAGACAAGCCACTTATTGTCAGGTATGCATTTTTGTCTTTTTTCACCGTTGCAGATAAAGTAGTAAAAATATTCTCACTAATGGTTTTAGTTAACTTATTGATTTCATGTAGTCATTGTTTTTGTAGCATACCGTAGAATTGAAGAGAATTAAAAAAGAAATGATTACCTATTGCCCATGCACATTTTTTAAATTGCCATACCCACATATTTTCCATTTTTAACACTACATTTTTACGCACTGCAAAATGACAACTTGGTAATTTTGAATCAATGGGGTAAACTAGGGTAGAATACGTATTTCATGCAATTCCAGAAACTGGAGGGCTTTATAAAGTCAAACCACTTTGAACCGTTGCCTTTACCAATAATTTCCTGATGAATTCAGATTCCAAATTTACAAGATTACAGGTGAAAAAGAGGAAGAATGCCAACATATAGAATATATTTGCGTTTATACATATAAATACCTTTTTACAATGTAGTCCCTTAAATCATGGCTCTTATTTACAGTAGCTGTTATTCATCAAATTAATGTACATATGCATATTTTGCTGTTGAAAATGCTCAAGAAGTATCATTTTGGCATTGGGAAGTCAGAGTGCCTTAGAGTTTCTGAGTCATCTACACGAAGGCACCAAATGTGGGAGACCCCTGTCCTTTTACAGTAACAGCTACTGGCCAGATAGGAAACCGTAGGGCCCAGATACCCATCTTTAGCCAACTGAATTGCGACCCAATTGTCTAGTTTTAAAGAAGTCTTGGAACTCTTTTCCTGAAATTTTTATCAACTGCAAACACAAGCAGAGTATTTAACAGGTACGCATACGGACAATTATGCTGTTCCTCTGATCAATAAGAAGAAGCTGACAGGAAGATTATTTTTCAGGAAGAACACTACTGCAGATCAAGCCCAAAGACAGTGTGTGTGTGTGTCTGTGTGTGTGTGATAATCTTTGAATCTTCCCAAAGGTCTCAACATGTTATAATTGGATTCGAAGTTCCTTCAGCGTAAGATAATTCACAGGAAGAATCGTGTTTGTGCAGACAGTTGTACTAGCTAAGAAATACCTTGATATTTGACATAAAGTTTCAGTAGGATCTTTATCCCTATTAAAAATCAGCATATGGGAGACACATCAAAAGAACTTGTCGATTCCTAAGCCCCTGTAAATAATATTAGTTCGATTGCCGCTTACTCAAGTAAGAGATGGATAAACCACAAAGTAGCTCAACCTGCCAAGACAAATTCAAGTGCCAAGGAGTAATCTTCTGCTAACTACTAAAAAATCTGAATTATTTTTTAGAATGTTTCACCACATGAATAAAAACACAACCGTCAGGAAAAATAAACGAAGTGTAGATATGGCTGTAAAATAAGTTTGTAGTGAACATCCAAAACTGTACTCCTACAGCTCGACTAAATTTTCCAAAACCTTATGAAGCTGCAATTTAAATGAAAACAGAATTTTACATGCAGCCATAAAAATTATTTTAGTCTAGTCACTTCTGCTGTTAATTAGGATTTTCTGCACACTGTGCAAAATGACTCTTTGAGTCCATGCTCATCATTTACACAGTGAGCTGGAAGCCGCAGTGCTCATGGGAAAGAGACTGACCCTGATCAGAGATTATACCTGAAAATGACAGTACAATCAATAAACCCTAATGATGGATAGATGAGAAGCAGATTTCACAGATGGCCTCAACTCTCAGATATTTGCATGAGGAGCTGATTTCTGGATAGGCATGGACCTCGAAGTAAGTCTGTCAGCCAAGAGTGGATGCAGCAAATATCTGCTGGAAACATGGGCTGGAAAAACGAGAAAAATTTCCTGCACTTGTTCATCAGCTTGATGATAGGATTAAAGAAAATGCATGAATCAGCATGCATGTCCAAAAATGATTATCTGACAATGCAATGTCTTTAATCAATTTTGCATTCATCACAGATAAAGGTCTGGCATGCTCAAAGACATACATGCAGACATAGATGCCAAGTATATAAGCAACCTGAGACAAGAATTTACTGGCATGCTTAGGCACACTTGCATTTTTTGTTGGAATGAAGAACTGAATGGATTTGTTATTAGCATATTTTTGGACTCAGTTGAGCAAACAGTAACAAGAAATGCTTGGTTTGGGTTACCTACGATTCAGACATGAAAAAGAAATTCTGAATACAGATCCAGATAAGAATTGCCAGAATTTACCCATAATTTCAAAATACTCCAAATTAAAGTGTTGGGTAAGAGACATTGTATAATGACAGTAAAAATCCCAGATAAAATATTAAGATACCCCTCTGTGTCTTAAATAGATTACCACAAGACAATTCCAAAACTGAGAACAGTTTGGCAATCATTAGGTTTACCAAAAAACAATAGAGATACACAGTACCATACTTAAGGGAAGGGAGGGATATTTTCTTTTAGCACAGAAATTTAATTTGTCTCAGATTTAAGATTAACCTTCACTTACAGGAATAAGAAAGCAACGATCTATACATACTTCCTGTATTACTGAAATGCTAGTGTTTAAAAAAATACAATCTATCCCTATTCTTACGAAAAAGGTCTCTGAATAGGGATTAGCAATGCAAGGTGCAAGCTGGACAAAGAGCAGAATCATACATATATCCTAATTATACAGTATTAAGAACCCAATAACCCATGTTGATGGGTTACTGCAGACACTTCAGAAGTAGTAAAATGACTTGCCCTAAAAAGGCAAGCCTGATGAGACTGCTATATTGCTCTCAGCCATTAGTCAAATGTGCTGTTAAGACAACAGCATATGGTAACAAAAGAGTATTATTAAAGAAGATTAAAAAATACCTTTTCTCATAAATGTATATGTTTTCATTGAAGCCCTGTTATTCTGGTTGGAGGACAGGTACAATTTTCACTGCTGATCTGAGTAAAGTTGACTTTGCTTTTCCTTTGAGGAGGTAGAATTTGAGATTTCAGGAGCCTCAAGTTCGCTGTTATCCTAAACATGCAATGCTCAATAGTAACATGAAATTAACTGTACTCCTTAAAATGCAGTATCTTTGATTGCATTTTCAATTTTTTAATGTATACTCATGTATTAGAATCAATAAAGACCTGTAATATTGCCACAGCTTGCAAAGCTATGATCAGTTGCATCAAGAACTGAAGCATGTCTACAATGCTTAACCTGAAACAATCTTTTGGAACAGGGAAAGTCCTTAGTGACATCTTGGGTAAATTGTTGCAAAACTTGACTGAAATGTCATGGTAATTCCACCTTTGAAAAATCAGTGATGAGAGAGTGTACT
Organism: Lepidothrix coronata; assembly: GCF_001604755.1. Classification (NCBI taxonomy): domain Eukaryota; kingdom Metazoa; phylum Chordata; class Aves; order Passeriformes; family Pipridae; genus Lepidothrix; species Lepidothrix coronata. The sequence continues at coordinate 1,079,420 of NW_016690373.1, forward strand.
TATCCCCCAAAGCACAGGGGTTTTTTTGGTCTTTTTTAGTGGTATTTAAATGAAGTAGTATCACAACTTAACATCATGACTATTAAGTTCAAAGGTGTAACAAGCGATCCAGACCATCTAAATTTAAAGCTGTAACTTTCTCTACATAGACTGAACAAGAAGAAAGCATTGAATGTTAGTGAAACATTCAATATGACAAGATAATTTAATTAGACTGCCGTATAAGGCTATCTGAAGGCTATCTGTCCTGGTGCAGCTCACTAAAACTATGCCAGTAACAGAAAGTAAAGACAGCACACACATCTTCCCAGAGCACTGTGCTTGATTTCAGCATTAGTTGCTGAAATGCAAACACCTGAATATATTTGCACATACCTCTACGCAGATAGCTATCCCTAACAACTAATATGATTATCCCCAAAAATATATAAGCTATTATATGATCCCTACTATTTTAGGATGTGCTGGTAGCCAAAGCCAGGTTGGATGGGTCTTTGAACAACCTGGTCCAATGGAAGGCATCCCTGCCCACGGCACTGGGGTGAAACTAGATGATCTTTAAGGTCCCTTCCAACTGAAACCAGTCTCCAATTCTACGACTTCTTGCATTAGCCAGCCAGCGAACTAAGGGAAGAATATGTCACTGCTTAAAAGCTTAGTGAGCTCATTACATTCCTTAAAAGATTCTGAGATGACCTCTTGACTTCCTTCTAGGTCTATGAAGAACACAGGTCATCCAACGATGAATGTCCCAAGAGAAGTAATAATATGACTTTGCACTTCAGACAAACAAATAACTCTGACCACTGCCAAGACACAGTAAAGGGTTTACTAAAAACTGAACCTTCCTTCTAAAGAATAGAAGGCTTTAGAACCCCGTGCTGGCTCAGATAACAAGGAGGAGGTGCAGGACATCTCTGGACTTCCATAACGGCTGCTACTGCTCTCTTTTCAAGACTGCTTACAACCTTCTTTCTTAAATGGTCTGGGGGAGTTTGTTTTTGAGAGTAGAGCAAGAGATTCCAGAGAAATTTATTTAATAAGCCAGATCTTTCCATTTTGTTTCTCTTTCCCTGGTGTTTGATTTAAATACTTCCAAGTTTTGAAATCAGCACCAGGAAAAGACTGAGTACTTTTTATTTATGTGCATATGCACCTCTGTGAAATATATATATAAAATATGGGTGTCTTCAAACCTCCAAGCAAAAATCCTCACAGCCTGAAGAAGTGCTGTATCTAAAGAAATCAAGCCAGGGGAACAGTACTATGCTATGATTTTTCACATACAACATTTTTCTCTAATAATGTTGCGCATTAACTTACAATTCCTCATTAACAAATAAATATTTTGGGAAAACTGATAGATAGTTGTGTAAAAAAATTCCTTGTTTCTGAAATCAAACTAATTGCTTGGTTTAGAAAAAATTTATGTATATGCTCTTTTGTCATTTTTAGGTTAATGAATGGGGTTTTCAGTACACATTGTACAATTTCTTGAATCTTGAAAAGTTTTCCTCATAACTCCTATTCCAAAAGCTATCTACTTCTCTACAATATAGAGAAATACATCTTTACAGTATTTTTAATGATAATAGACAGCAATGCCTTTCAATATATAAAATCCAAATTCCATAGTTCAATTCTTAGAAAACAAATAGAAGCTGTCTCTCCAGGTTTTACAGACCTGATATTATGAAGTTTTCAGAATTGTTTATAATAAATATATCCTCAGAAATAGTGAATGCTTGAGGCACAACCACAAATAAGGAAATTATTTGGGTACTTTTGTATGACTAACATATATTGAAGTTTTCAAAAGTAATTCTTCAGTTTCAGAGGCTGATACGTATTATGTGACTTACTAGCAATATTGACAAATATATTAATTTGCAGCATCACAGTGAGTCTTTTCACTGAGGTGGAAAAAAAATAACAGATGTTCGGAATCACTCTGTTAAATCTAAACATCCACATATTGGCAGAAAACAGGTAAGTTTAACATCAAATTTAACATAATGGCAATTTGTGAAAAGATTGTTAAGATTTTCAGGGCTATACACCCCTAACAGAGAATCAGGTTTTTTAAACGCTATTTGCAGTTTTCCTCTGCTGTCTTCAAAAATTCGTCCAAATGTTAAACTTGCCTGACCTTTAGAAATTATCTAAAGCATAGCAGTTAAACAAACACTTCAATAATTTGACATAGTATTCCCCATTATTTGCTGACTAAAGTCACTTACTATAAATAATTGTCAGAAACTAATAAGTAAAACTAGCACTTATATTAACATGTTAATTTTCAAAAGGTTTTTGTACAGCATTTTAATTACAAACAGTATACATGATACAAGGTACACTGCCCAGGAGTATTTTTGCGTGACATTCAGAAAAAGGTATTTGGTTGCTCAGTGAAAACTATTGTATTAAAAAGAACTTCTACACTAGAAGGCTCAAGACCATTTTCTTTGCTTTAGAGCTGTGATGAAATACATACTACTCCTCCTTTGAACATCATAATAGTTTTAAAAAGACAGTAATACCCATATTTATACACTCACATAGTACCTATGGACTGAAACCCGTTGTATTGGTTTAAATTAAGAAAATAGGTTACAATACCATATTAAGAGACTCATTATTACCAATTCATTGACAAACTGCAAAGCTTGCTTAAGAGGGGCTCCCCTATTGTCTCCTGGTGGATATTGTTTATCACTTCATTAATAATTGAAAAGGCAGAGTATAGTTACATCTGAGCATTACATTAGGCCAAGGAGATCTAGAAGCCAGAGCTAGAAATTTTGATATACAGGAGTAAAACTCACAATAATCATATTAAACTGAAAACACGATCTAGGAGAAAATCAAGATGTAATTAAAGAAGGTAAACAGTTTACCTAAGAATAATCAACTAAGAAAATAAAGGATGAGAGCAAATAACATGTAGCTATTCTGGTATTTTGGTGGTGAAAGTTACCATGAGCTAAAAGTGATCAGCAATATAATACCTTTGCATAAAAGACAATACATTACCTTGAACTGTAAGCTAATCTTTATGGTTTACTTGTTGGTAAAGTTACAGCTGTATTTTTTTTTATAGAGCATTCTCTATCTAAGAAATACAGAAGAAATTAAAGGAATTCAGCAGAAAATATTAAGTACCAGAGGTCTAAAAAAGGTGACAAAGAAAGCAAAAATTAAATAATGAGCAGTCTTTCAGTTGAGAGGAAACTGAGTGGAGATGTAACAGATGACAGGGAAAAACATCCAGAATGGGCATGCAAAGTTAAAGCTTATTCTGCTCACTCTGCAGGAATACTACCTGTTTGTGGTGACCAGAAGGAATCCTTTCTCAAAGGCTATCCCTCACCTTCTATAAGTTTATAGTATGTACTCCTCAGTGCCTGGGCATTGAACTTGTAAATAGGATTCCATTTTGTATCAGTTTCTTGCTTCTGTAGATACAATACACACAGTTAACTAGTTTCACCACGATTTTATCTACTTCAACCACACCAGATGGGTTTAACAATGAAGGAACAAATTTTCTATCACGGATCAAGAGAAGCCTTTAAATACAGCAGTACAAAGTCTGCAAACAGAACTGCAAGAAAAAAGCTGTATAGCAACTACAGTTTTCAGGTAAAAGCAGATACCTCAGCTGTTTCTCCAGGTATACTTTTACCCAAAATCCCCAAGGTGCACACTATCTTCAAAAGCTAGTGACTAACTTCCCACACTTCCACACCTTAATGCCCCTTTATATGCCTTCCTTGCTCTTCACTTGGCCATTTTCATTGTTTAAGATTTCACACACTGTAAAAAGAACATTTGCTCAACACACAGATTTAATCTCCTGACTTCCAACACAAGCTCAGCTTTTGATAGCAACAGCTACATACAATTTGGACATATTATCAGAACCTAAAGTTCATTAGCAAACAAAGCATTTTGTTTTAGTATATTCTAAAAAAGAGAAATTCCATATTCCACCTCTGTGTAGCTTAAGCACTGTTGCATCAATAGGACTTCTGTGAGTTTAACTGAGATCCCGATATGAATAAAATTAATTCAAATACCTCTTTACAGAACTGAGTACTAAATCCATAGGCATGTAAATATTAAAACTATAACCCAAAATCTTAAATAAGACCCAACATCACGACGTTAATTCATTCTTACCTTTTAGTTACATTCTAGCAGTGATTTTATAAGCAGTACATTCATTTTCATTAAAAAATGTTGAAAAGTTAACCAATGACAGTTCAGAATGACATCTTCTTTTAAAGCACTACACATGCTTGCTCCTATGCAAACCAAGTTTTAACTGTCATGCTGTCAAGAAAAATGATAGTTCCCTAGTCATACCTTATCTTTTTAAGAAAGTAAGAACTACAGAAGACTTTACAATAGAAAATTGTTTTATATGTTTAAGAAAATCTGCCTTTTGCATGAAAGCCCAGAGAGATGTTATATTTGAAGCTGACAGTGGAAAAAAAAAAGGCAAAACCCCAACCAATGAACAAAACACACAAAAGCGGGAAGCATTTCAAGCTTTATATGTGCCTGTGCTTCTATGTCCTTAGCCCTCTCTCAGCTTAATACAATATAAAAGTCCATGAATAAAAACCTGACCATACATAAAGCAGTCTTAGAGCTGCACTGGGTCATTAACTGTGATAGACCTTCTTAAGGACTGTAACTATGTGCTTATTAAGAAAAGTCCCAGTCTGAAAATCACCTTAACTACAGTGCCTTTTCAATGTCCAACAATTACAGGCAGTACCTGCAGGTACATTGCTAAATCTAGCCCACTTTTGAATGCTCCCCTAAATTTGGTACCATATTTGTTGTATCGTTAAATAAACAAAACCAAAAAAAAACCAGAATAACAAACCCCCAAACCCAAAAGGAATACTTTTCTGATCTAATGAAATGAAGTTCATCACATTTAAGGTTTTTCTTTGGCTTTTGCAATAAATATTGTGGGATTACCTCGGTATTTGAAAATTTGGAAGTAAAACAGAACTGTAGCTGATAATTAAGGCAGAATATCTCTGATTAACCCAGGGAGTTAGTGGAGAACATTCTCTATAAGGGAAAATGGCTTCATTTGAAATGGCTTGAATCTTTTCACTCTCAGGGCAGTTTGCAGTGTATACTTCTTTGTTCAGGCTGCAAAAAGGAAGAGGACTACTGAAGGTACAGATTTTTTGTTTTACTTTAAGGTGGTTCAATGTTGTTTTTCCTCACTCTGTAGCAAAGGTACCTACAACCTCTGTGTGGCACTCTGTTCACTTTTTATTCCTTAAATGATTTCAGAAGAACTAAGCAAACTATATGAATCTGACTTACTGTCCTTATGAGCAAAGGGGGAAGAAAATAATTCTGAAACATTTAAAGTGGGATTTAATTTCCAACAGCATTAATGATAATGCAAATATTTTATTAGAAGTTTATGCTTAATCCACAAATGTTCAGTTAAAAAAAGCCCAAACGAAGAATGATTCAAAAAGAACAGCAGTTGCATTTACAGTTATGTCATACAACACAACACAACAGACATACTGGAGTCTCAGGTGCACTGCTGTGCATCTCCTTGTAGGACTTGGCTGTTTGTTTTTCCTAAAGATACCCAAACTGACACAACGAAGTAAGCCAATTTCACAGAAGAGTAAAATGTAGCCATTAAAGACGCCGACATTACACCTCTACTGATACTTAATCCTACTAAACTAAACACCCGAGTGACACAAGTTCAGCCAACTGCTGCCGGCACCGCTCCTGCGCTGCGAGGGAAAGGCGCGGCACCCACCGCCCACGGCAACGGCGAGAGGCTGCGCCCCCTTTCCCGCGCCGATCCTCTTCCCCTCCTTCCCGCCCCTCACCCCGCTGCAAACTTTCTGCCTGCCGCGGCACGGCCGCTGACACGGCTTCCGAGCCGCTGGGGCAGCGGGATGCCAGCGCCGCCTCCCAGCCCTCCCCGCCGCACCCCTGGCGGGAGCAGCACAGCCTCAGGAACCCGGCTGAGGTGCCGGAGCACGAAGCGGTTCTCGCCGAACAAACCGATGTGCAACCCTACACGAAGGGCTGCCTCCCGCCTTCCTCCTCCGCCTCTCGCCGCTCGGCCAGCAGCGGCAAGAAAACTTTCCAGGTGACGCTTGCCCTCTCCCGGCACTCGAGGCGTGTCGGGCCGGGCCGGGCCGGGCCGGGCCGGGCCGGGCAGGCGTGCGGGGCTGTTACCTGATGTCCCCGCTCGGCTGCAGGACAGGGCAGAGTCCCCGCGGTCCCCTTCATGCCCGAGGGGCTGCCGAGCCCGCCCTGAGGTACACGCCTTCATCCAGCTGCCTCCCCAAGGGCTGCGCCTCCTTTCCTCGCCCTGGCGGGGCGGCGGACGCGGGGCGGGCGCCGCTCTCGCGGTCTCGCCGGCGCGGCAGGGAGGGAAGGAGGAACTGAGGGCGGGAGCGGGGAGGAGGAGGAGAAGCCGAACAGAGGGCGGGAGGAGAGCTGTGCCCTCCCTGTCTCCGCCCCAGCCGCCGAGCGGACACACAGCAACCGGAGAGCGGCCGCGTTGCCCGCGCCGCCCGTGCCGCCGTCCCGCCATGGGAAGTGCAGGGGGTCCCTCTGAGTGCCTCTGCGCCAAGGCTGAGCTCTGTCTGCCCGGCTTTTGGGTCGGGCAGGGCAGGACGGGACAGGGCGCAGCCGGAGCCTCTGGAGGGCGCCCCCATCCCGCCTGGCGCTATCGCAGAGCGCGCCTGCGCCTGGTGCTGGAGATGGAGTTTGGGACCGCTGGCGGGGGCCAGTGTGGGAGATAAAGAGGGAAACTGGACGTGACAGAGAGAAAGGTGGCGTGCAGATCGGGAGATGACAAATTTTACAAGGTGTTCAGAAAGGCAGAAAGAAGCGAATACCAGTGGGATATCTGAAGAGGAGAAAGGAGTAGAAAAGCACTGTCGGGCAACAAAGAGGAGAACGTATCCTGTGAGTGGTCAAGGGCAGGGTTTTGGAAGTGAGGAGATAAGGTGTTTGAGGAAGCCAAAATTTTACTGGGCTTGGCAGGAAATACATGTGAAACCGAGATGATGGGTATGGAGAAGAAGTTTGCCTTCTCCCAGAGTTTAGAAAAATGAGCCATTGAGGAAGCGATTTTAACTTAAAAGGGATTTTATTTAGGGAAAATACGCATAAAGCATTGGAAAAGTAAGAAATAAGCACTGCAGGCATTGCTGGACAAAAAGGAACTCTGAGATAAAAAGAACAAGTCACAGCTTGAAAGAGCTAGTGCTTCTGAGCAGAACACGCACAGTACTTGGCTGAAAGGAGGTAGGAGTATTGGTTCTATATGGGATAGAAATTACACTGTCCAGAAACTTTTTCTGTAAGAATTGTGCAGTATATCTTGTCTTTTCCTGGCAAATCATGCCATCCCACATGGGTAGTGGAGAGTTGGATTCAGGCTTTCCATACTGAACTTGCCTTTACAGCCAGTGCAGCAAAGTGGACCCTGAACATGCAGGACTAGGTGTAAAAGCAATATTTCCTACAGAGTTGATATCATCCTAGTCCTTGGAGAACTGAATTGATCTTTAGCTTTTAGCCAACCCACTTTGAAGCATGTATGGTCATGTAGATTCAGTGCTTTAAGTGTTTACTCATGGGAAGGGACTAAATTCATGCTGCTGAACTGAACTGCCCATGTGTGTTTACTGTCCCTCAAGTGGAAGATGACAGAGATAGGAGACAGCATACACACTGGGATATATGGAACTGAAGCAGAAATTACTGTGTTTACACTGAATTGTGTCATTTAAATATTTACTGCATAAATGAGAGGAAAAAATGCTGAACATCAAATTCATCTCTTCATCCAGATGATGAATTACATGTCTAATAACCCTTCCTCCATTGACTTCCTGCAAGTTTTAGCATGGCTTACAACACTTTAAAGTGCTTTGTTTTTAAAGTCAGAGTCTCATTCTGGTCTATTCTAACTCCTTGTATTTCAGCAATTGTGGGACCAGCTGTAGTGAACTGTAGTAAATTTGCGTCTGGCACAAGACTTGGGTTGTATGGGTGATTTACAATAAGCAGAGTATTATAGGCACAGGCTAGCCAGGGTATAGGTTGGATTGATATAGAAAAAAAACAAGAAAAAAAAAAAGAAAAGCTAGCCTGCTTTAGTGTAGGACTATGTAATCCATATCTTTCCCTTTGTTTTTCTCTCTTCATTTTTCTTCCTGCCCTTCATTGTGCAGAATCTTTCTTCTTCTTAAAGGTCATCAATCCTACCACTGTACTAGTGTCTAACAATAGTTCTACATATTTTGTATGTATAGAAATTTTTAGAAAGTTGTTACCAGAGATCTGGAGGATGATACTTCAGTAGCCATCTCTTGCATAAAAATGGTGTGCCAGTCTGGGCTTCCAGGTGCTGTGGTAGTATTGGTGAAAATAATGATGGTTAATATAAATGTTTAGCTCTTTGTTCATAGGAGTTGGAGGTTCTCTGGGAGTTACCTTTGGAGCTACTGCTCAGGATTGGTAAAAATTCTATAGATATGAAAGAAGGCGAGATCAGCAATTTTTAGTTATTTCTGAGCTTTATTGTCCCTGTTTTTTTGGTGGTCATTGTTTCATCATCATGGCTAGGCTTCGCGAACGAAGATTTGGGAAGGCTCTATCCACATTTGCTACAGGCACGCTGGTGGCTTATGAGGCCAATACGTGACAGACATATCCGATTGCAAAAGGCACAACAGAAAGATTCCTTAGGTGGTATATTCTGCAATACACGGTTCTTTCTGCGTTGCCTTTTTTCCTCGAGAGTGATCCTGCGTGTGTTCTCGAAGGAGACAGCTGCGTTATAGATGGTGTGTCTCCAGGCCTCCCGATTTGAGGCCAGAGTAGACCAGTTATGGTGATCAATATGGCCAAGGCTGAGATGTTGTTTCAGGGAGTCCTTGTATCTTTTCTTCGGGGCTCCTCTCATGCGGCAGCCAGTGGCAAGTTCACCATAGAGCAGGATCTTAGGGAGGCAGTGGTCCTTCATCCTTGAGATGTGCCCTGCCCATCGCAGCTGCGTTCTCAGTAACATGGCCTCGATACTTGTGACAGCTGCTTGCTCTAGAACAGATGTATTGGTCACATAATCTGACCAGTGGATGTTTAGGATTGTACGGAGGCAGCGTTGATGGAAGAGTTCTAGGAGACGCAGGTGGTGGCGGTAGATGACCCATGATTCGGAACCATATAAGAGAGTAGACAACACTATGGCTCTGTAAACACTGATCTTGGTGCTTTTCTTCAAGTGTTTATTACGCCATACTCTTTTGGTCATTGTAAAGATTTGTAGATAATCAGGAAATCTTTTGTGAGAGGCCTCTCTCAGAGGTGCTGTTTTCTACCAGTTTGTACTGTGTGTAACAAATTTCTTTTGCTCCCTTGAACTGTTATGTGTCTGAATTTAAGGTAGTGTACTGAAAATTATTTTCCTGGATACAGTAGCAAGCTAAATCAAAATCAGTAGAAAATACAGTCACTTTCTTAAAAGTATGTACTTGTTAACATACCATAATGTTCAGGGATTTGTAAATCCAAAATATTATTTTAAAAATTATTGGTACAAGTAAAATGCTCACAGTAGGTTTTAATCACCGGGATAGCATTAGAATTTGATATGTTGATCACCTAGATTCAAAGGTAGTAATATCTTGTGCATAAGAATCTATTTCATATCAAATATAATATTGCATTATTGATAACAACTGTAAAATCCCTGGAGAAAACACATTTATTTTGAGTGGCTGTGTATTCACTTCTTTTTGAAGACAGATGGCTTGTACAGTGAAATAAGCAATGAGTGAGATATGAACATAAAAATGTTTGGTTTTGTAATTAACTGGCTAACAAGTGGGTGGGTTCAGTTTTGTGGCAACTGTACCATCATGTTCACCTTGTCCTTCCTCACCTGTCCCCATCCCCCATCCATCCCTCATTTGCCATGTTGCTTATGTCTTTTTTTGGCTTCCTACTCAGCTGTAATAGAAGCTAAATGACTTTTCCAATAAAGAAACTCAAGGTCAGAGCTGGGAGTAGCTCATATCGACAGCATGGATCCACCTGTACTCAGCTGGCTTACAGCAGCTTACCCATTCTTCTCTAAAGATGCAGCCTTTGGGTTATGATATGACTTCTCACTGTGCTGTCATGTACCATGTAGCTGTTAATCTGCCAACATAGCCCTACCCTTCAGAAATTATATACTGGAATGTGAAAGAGCTGTGTTGTTTCTGGAAAATCTCTCTGGCTCATGCTACGTATCCAATACAATTGCAAAACCCCCCAAAAACAAATGAAAAAAAAAAACCAAAAGCAAACCTTAACAACAAAATGAACAAACCCCCTAGAGTTCCTAATGTTTTCAAGGATTATGCCTGAATAATCAGCTTCCTTCTGAGAAAAAATTGTTAGGTGGTTTTGTGAGGCCATCTCCCTGGACCCATCCAATCTGTGTAAGTTCAAGGTCCAAAAATGCAGGGTGGTCTACCTCTGGACTAAAGGATGCAACAACTGTCCTGCAGCTATGTACCATCACCTGCTTTTTCTGTGAGGACTTACATGAAACATAAAGCAAGCCCTTGACAGCATGCTATCCCCTTCAAGAAAGACAGGGCTTTATCTGAGCTCCATGGTAAGGTATCAGTAATAGCTCTCCTCTTGAAATCTAAGGGTAGGATGACAGGGTGTTTTTTCACATTCAGACCATGTCCATGAAAAGGTCTCAGTCTAGATATAAGGTGCAGAGGACTGTAGCCCACAGACAACCTTTAGTGCTTCTTACAACCCTGAGATCCTGAGGCATGTAGAAATTTATACATGCTTCTCTTCAGTTGTTGCCCATTTTGTTTCTCGTACAGCATCTGGAACCCATACCTCTCAAAGTTGTTTATCCTCTTTGTATAGCCTACAAAAAGCTAAGTGCATCCTGAGCATTCTGGAGAATGCTTTTGAAGATTTATTCTACAAGAACTTCGGCAGTAATTTGAGGATTCATTTGTAAACTGAGATTTGCAGCTTTTTCTGGCACCTTCTCCACTGAGGGGCCCCAGCATGTAGGTACTGGCTAAGTCCAAGGCTCCTTTCAACCTAGTAGATTGGACCTACTAGGTCCAACCAAGAGGAAACCCAGACAGGATATTTTCCTTAGTGTTTTTTCCTGGTAGGCAGTTCTTTACATGCCTTCCTTGTCTCCTTTTTCCCCTTCATCCTTCTAAAACTTTTTTTCCTCCTATATTTGAATGTACACTTTCAAAGATTTCTTCCTTCAATGTGATTTTACTGTGATTAATTTAGTCTACACATTTTACTTGTCTTATTGCACCTTTAAGGTCTGACCAATATGAATGCACTGTTAGCAGAGTGAACACAGTTCTCATTTCTACCAGTTCTGTACCAATTTATATTGTATTATTTTCTTCTCAATTGCTATTTTATCTTTTTTTTTCTCTATCTGTGGAGAAAGGGATAAACTAATTAGATATTAAATGCCATATTGGAGTTCTAAATAAGGAATTATTAATTAGAAATAACCTTTAATTATGACACATTTTGTCACAAGATGTGTCCTGTAGGTCAGACATTGTCTGTAATTTAAGTTTTTAACATTTTTAAAATTTTTTAGTTATTTTTTTTTAATTCTACCTGCTTAAACAAAATCAATCAGTGATACAATGCAGTTGGATAAGTGTTTTGGTAGTGTTATGGTAAGGATGGTTCGTAAGCATGAAAGTGTTATTGTAAAGCATTTGTAGTAGGGTGACAATTGCTTGAAAAAATAATTGTCTCACAATGATGTATGACTAAGACTTGTTTGTTTTTTTTTTTTTAAATGGAATTATTTCCTGAACTAACTAGAATCTTTATCTCTGTAGTCATACAAAGAAGATGGATCTCTGTTACAGGTATTCTAGCAGTGGTTTAAACAAGCCCTTAAATATCCATCTAAAAGTGGGCTCTAGAGCATTGTTTACTAGGTTTTCTTGTTTTCCTTTGGGTTTGGTTTTATTTTTTCTATCTAAATTATGCTATGTCTCTTGCCAAATTGCTATCAACATGTATGTGGCATAACAATTTTATTCTCAAGTCTTTACTGTCAGCCTAATTATGTCCTTCCATGACACTATATAGGGAAATGTGAATTCCTCAGAGACTTTATAATAGTAATCAGTACTTTTGAAATTTCTTTTGTGCCATTATTCAGACTTTAGTAAGAACGTCATATAGCCCTGAAGAGGAATCATTTGTTGACTCATTAATGCCTGTGTCATCTAGATGAATGCATGCCCACTGTATGTCTTTTAAATGTACCAAGTAATGGTAGTAACAAATCTAGTTCTTCAGCTCTGTTACTACATTGAAATGTTATTTTACATTATTCCTTTTCTGTGCAGTAGTTTTACTGGAATTACCTCAGCTATCATGTGTTATATTTGCCATGAAATTTTAAATTTATATTATTAAGTTTAGTTTATATTATTATGTGCATCTTTGTTTCACTTTTTACTTGTAAGAATACAGACAACACAGGTCCCAATAAGGAGCACAAGGAAAGTAAATAACAATAAATAAACAAAATATTGTTCATTACAACAGTCAATATAGAGACAAATTAATACATAGTAGTACTAGCATGAACAGACCTTGAATTCTATCCTATTTGCAGGCTGTTAGGAATATATACAATTCACTTCAGCTGTTGTACTGAGTATACTCAATTATATACGTGGTTAAATATTTACATCATGGACCATTACTTTATATACAGTAATCCACAGAAAAGTTCCTTGATAGTATCTAAAGATAAACCCATTTAGAATAGTTCATGAGAATCAGTGTAAGACTAGTCAGGTCTTACTGCACAATCTCACATGTGGAATAGTGATGTGCCATCTTCGCTGTGCTATTGCTTCTGTCCTGACTAAAGGAAGAAAAATTTGGACGGTTATGAAATGCCCAAACAGTCTGGAGTCCTTCAGAATTGCTTGTACCTAATTAAAGCAACTTTCACCTTTCAATCTCAAGGCTACACTGATACTTGAAGTTATATTCTTCTATGAGAGGTGAGTGACACAGTACACCCCAAATTGTCCCTTATCTGCTCCTAGAAGAATTTCTACTGTATGTTCTTACAGAAATTCAGAAAGATTCTGAAGTTAGATTCCAGCGTGGCAGATCACATGCAACTTTAAAAAAATATAGGAGCTTCAGAGAGCCCTCGGTCTTGCACTTCTGCTGTTCTGAAACACAATAAAGACACAACTATACTTTTCCACTGAAAAGGAGGGAATTATAACAAACGGCAGCCAGAATAAAATAGCTACTTCAGAGTTGCAGCTACCTTTGCAAAATTGAAGCCCAGTTCCAATAAAATATAAGAATTTTCAGTAACAGTAATAGAGATGAAATAGTCATGAGGAAACCCACTATTATATCATAGACCTCTTTAGCATATTTTCTCTGTTAAAAAAAAAGTATATCAGCCTTTATTTTAGTATTAAACATTTTTTTTTCTCAAACAAAATACAGTTATGGCATTGAAAAGAACAGTCAAATAGATTTTGCTTCTGTGTAACTAGCTCAGGATACAAAGTTTCTTTGCAAAATATAAATTAATTTAGGATAAATGTAATAAAAATGAGAATTGATTATATTGGCATACTGTAGAAAAAATATTTTAAAATTTCCTGTTTCCCTATCCTGGTTCAACTTTTCAACCTACAGTGTTATTAAAGCCGTAAATGTAGGTCCTGATTAACTTGTTATGTCTAGGATCTGTATTTCCACTGCTGAGTTTTGAGCATATGAGTTTCATTCTTTAGAATTGGTGAACTGTGAAGGAAAGAAAGGTTAGATATTCCTCTAAGGGCAGTGTTTCTTAGCTTTCTGCTTAACCTCTGTATTATTTTTGATTCTATTATGGGAATCCTATCTTTGATTATGTGTTGTGTACGCCTTATGGATCCTAATGCAAGTTCCTGTAGTTCATACTGAGAATGAGAGTCTCCATTACTTATGAAGATTAACTGAAATCCAATGCATTCTAGTGTGAGTGAAGTATGTGTATATCTAAAGCCATATGCTTAAAATTACCTTCATAGAGTAATTACTTCATTGATTATTTTAATGATATAATTAATTAATTTTTACTTCATAGAGTTGTTCTGAAGCAAAAGGAGCTGCGGAGGTCATCTTCATCCATTCCCTGCTCAAAGCATGTAAAATTAGGTCAGGTTGCTTTGGGCCATGTCAAGCTGAGCCTTGAACATCTCCGAGTCTCTGGACATCCTCTCTGGGCAACTTGTTCAAAAATTGGATAACACTTAAGGTAATTTTTTCCCCCTAATATCTGCTCAGAATTTTCTGTGTTCCAGTCTGTGTCTGTTTTCTTTCCTCCCACCCCAGTTCACCTCCAAGAAGACTCTGTCTCCATCTTTACTGTATCTACTGATCAATTAAATTTTATTTGCATAAACATGTTAGTGGATATATTCCTAAGTGATGAGGGAGCCAGAAGTCCATTTATTTCTATAAGATACTGGGAAAAACAGAACCATCACCTTTCCTCCGTGTCTTTACTAGAGAGAACTTTTATTTTTCTGGGCAGAACTTGCATGTGGGTCCTTCGGGCTGCTTGACCTGTTTCACTTCAGGTGAGTTGGGATCTTGGCACTGAACTGTGAAAGCCAAGTTGTTCTGAGTACATGTAGGTTCAGAACTGTTGGTGACTTATCAGGATTGTGTCTAATCAGGAACTCCATAAGACTGGGTGTACCAGAGAGATTTTTTTAGCCACAGTTTGGTCTTATACCCATGCAAAAGTTGTTCTGAGTCAAGTCAATTGGCCATCTGTTGGGTCCAGTGCTCTTTGATACGCCCTAAGGGTATATTACCTGGCACCCAGCAATGTGCAACTTCCCTCCTGTCCTTTGTAATTTTGCCAGTCCCATATAGATCTCTTGGACAACATAAGACAACTCAAATGACATTAGACACTTGTATGTGGATATATGCTTATCCCCATTGTTTGGTTTCCTGTTCCTGTTCTAAGGATGGGATTCAGTTTAGATTAAGAAACCTTCATGCAACTGCCCTTATATATCTAACTGTGAACTAAAGGTTTACCCTTCCATTATCATCAGTGGGGATTTGGGACTTGATTCATCTGCTTACACAACTAAGTGAGCATGGCATGCTCTAGCATATCCAAGACAGCTTTGGGATCAAACAGGTGTGAGGTGGGATTTGTAGGAGACCACTGCCATTCTGGGGCAGCAGCTGGAAACCAGCTATTTTAAATTTATATATTTTATATTATTAAGTTTAGTTTATATTATTATATAAATAATATAATGTTATATTATTTCACTTTTTACTTTTAAGAATACGGATATAGCTAAAACACCCTATAGAATCTGAAATTGCAGTGAACATTTGCTGGCTAGCTGAAAACTTGTTATAGGCTTATTTTTTTCTTCACTTCAGGATACATGTGGAAACTTTCACTGTGCAGTAGTATGTCACCCTGCTGTTACTGTTCAATTATCACTTAATTGAAAATTGGCTTTATTATGAATTGCATGCTTATTAAAATCAATTTAAACATAAATTGCAGTTCAATAATATACTTTGATGTCATTCAATGTTATTAGCAAAGATGCTATGCTTTTTTCCATACTTCATTGATGCTTATTTCAAACCAATGAATAAATATTTTATAAAAATGTAATGAAAAGTACATCTTCTTCCTTCCACACAGTTTTTGTAGTACATGAAATGTGCTTTGCAGACTTTTCCCCTAGTTTTGTTAAGTGCGGTTGATTTCAGTCATCTTTCTTTGAAGTTACAAATATGTATGTATAATGCAACTCCTTTATATATAGCCATACACTTCTCTTTCACAGTGTATACAGCAATAAATCATCTCATTAACAATAAATCATCTCATAAAGTAATTTGAGGGGTACATAATGAGCAAGTTTGGGATATAAACTTTATTCTATATATGAGTTGAAGTCTTCATAACTATCCTTGAAAGTATTTTTTGACTATTGGGATTAATTATATATCACACAGATGCCTGTCATGCACTCTGTTTACACTGTAGGGAGATGAAATAGGATAGTTAATTTTCTTTTATTCTGTTAAAATGCCAAGGTTTAATTAAACTGCTTCAGCTTAAGGGTTGCACAGCTACTTTCAACTGTCATGAAGCATACTAGAAATTGATTTGCCATTGCCTACGTGCCCAAGAAGGCATTCAGCAGGCTTTGTAATTTCACTCAAAATTGTTTTTATTAATCATAGTTACTCTCCAATTTCTAAAATTTGTAGGAGAAACAGCATATTAAAATAAGTTTCATCCATATGTTCAGGGAGTAAAAACAATACAGGTGACAAGTATCTGAAATTTACATTCAGTTTTGAATTAGCATCTGGGGTTTGCTTTTTGCATAAGATTTTTATAACAATAAAATTTCATGCATTTTTGAACGTCTTACGTAGTTATTTCAGTTATACAATAACAATTAGACAGCATCATGAATTAGCAAGACAATTGCAAAGCAATAAAGCCATAATTTTACAATTATGAAAAATAAAAACATAGTAACAGTCAACTAAAACTAACCACTTGCTTCCAGCAATACATAGTTATATATAATATATAATAACCATGATATAGAGGATTTTCAAAAATGTTGGCAAAAGCAACATTAAGCTTGCTTGCTTGCTCCCTCCCAGCACTCCACACCGAGCCTTCACTGATGTGAGAAAAAGAGCAACCATGCTGTGGTGGTTTGGGCTAGGCCTTCCTTGGTGACCAGTTTGTAACCAAGGAAGGGTCCAGATTTACCCAGTATTCCCTACGATTTTTATGTAAGCCAGATTATAAGAAGAGAGGAGGAGAGGCCTTTGTTCTCTTTCCTTCCAGCGGCTTGGAGGTGCAGGTTCCCTGCTGTTGGGTCTGCCGTGTTGGGGAGTGAGGCCTGGTTAGGCCTTGCCGACCTTGGGAGGCAAAGGTTGCTGGCAGTCAGTCCAGAGCGACTCTCCGTTGTCCCAAGGAAAGTGTGAGATATTTCCTTGCTAACTCTTTTAGTTACTAGATCTCAGGCTACTGATTGGGATATATATATATATTTTAGTTTAGTTTTGTTCCCTTTCCCTTCCCCCTTCCCTTTCCCTTGTGAAATTGTATATATTTTAATTGTATATAATTGTAATGTAAGAGTAAATATATTTATATATATCACTTTTGCTGTCTCTCTCTCGTTTTGGGTTTTCTTAGTTGTTTTTTTTTCTCCCTCTTCTCCCTGAGGTTTGGGGTGGGGGGGGGACTTTTGGTGGTAAGGTTTGGAGACTTGGCAGGGAGCCAGCTTCAAACAATATCACATGCCAAACAAGAGAAGGCAACCTCTACTGAATTTGCATTTCCATTATAAAAAGCACAAAGCCAAAAGCTAGAAATATAAGAAGGCCCTTAGTTCTCCCTTTAAACACTTGGGGAAAACTGGTGTTAACAGCATCCTTTGTCTTCTACCACTCTCCGAGTTTCCAGTGAAAGCTTTATCTGAAGTCTTTGCAAAGCCTGCTTCCAGCATGTACAGAACTGCCTAGAGTTTGGCAGTATTAAGTATCGGCTTCTGCACTAATGAACATGTAAGGTTTCGCATGAAATGTAATAATTTGCATGGGAATAATTGCATAATAGGAATACAAATAAAACTAGAACTGTCTGCATGGGGCTCACTCCCTAGGTTGGAAACCTTTATGAGGCTCATTATTGGGATTTCACTTCTGATCCAACCTTCCAGTTTCCCATTCCTCAAGGGTAGCTAAACAATTTTTAGCTTCTGTGGCTGTAATTAACACGGTGTTATTTGAAAAGTTCTGTATCTCAGATGCCAGGAAAGCGTAGCAATTCTGATATTTTTAATCAAGGAACTGTTGGCTCTTGATCCTAACCTGTGTTTTAATTATGGATAAGGTGTTTTCTTTAGTGGTAGAGTGAAGATCAAATACCAAATTAATTTAAATCAGAGAGGAGCTGATCTGAAGCCATTTTCCATCCAGTTCCCTTCAGCTCAGTTAGAAGCACCTAATTGTTTTGGAAGGCTGGGCTTGAATTCTCTTCCATACTTTTAGTTTGTGATGCCTAACTTAGTTTGTCATTTGCTTATCATGCAAGCAAACCTTCTTCTTGGCCCTTCCCTATCTGAAAATATAGCAACAATTTATTAATTGAGCACTGAGCTTTTATGCACCTCTCATCAGGGTATTTGTGTGAGGTAAGAGTGCATAACTCTGAGAGCAATATGAACAACTGCAAATATAGTAAAAATTACATTCTGACAGTCTTATCAAAACATGGTGACAGAACAGGTTAATTTTAGCAAACTGAATGTAGAGTTCTAGGATACAGTTGATTATATTAACTATTAAAGGAAAGTAAACCAAATCTTAGGCACTACAGTAATAGATAATGTTATAGTATTTTAGTAAGGTAAAAGGAAGTAATCTAATATATTCCATGTGTGGCCTCCAGCAATTTTTTATATAGATATTGAGATATTTAAAACAATTACAATTGCATAGAAATTTTTGTATAATATTTTCATTTGGAGAACCAAATGGAATGAGCAGTTCTAAATATCCAATATCACTTTGTGAGGAGGAGCAGGAGGTAGATTATCATGTGATGTGAACTAGCATGGATCCTTTCCTCTTATCGAAGGTGATGCTGATAAGAATGTGGGCCATAGACTTTAGACATAGAGAGTTGAATCAGAAAGGAAAAACTTTCTTTTCATATGTCTGTCAAGCACTTCAGTGATACTTCATTTAAAATAAAAAACTTCAGCTGACATGACACACCTTAAGGTCTCCATGTAAAATTCTTATCATTGTTGCATGGTTTCTGGCACAGTAGAAAACCTTGCATTTTAATTTTCTAAGGTTTGTCTACCACACTTGGTTTATTTTAAAAGCAGACATGGAAGCTGAAAATACTTTTTTGGGAAATTACCTTCACTTTTCCCTCTTGCTTCAACTGTCATCTGCCTCAGATACACCGAGTGGCATTATTCATACTCATTCATGCAGGGATGCACTTAATAGGCTCACAGGAAAAGTGATCATAAGTTGATTGTCTGTAACTTGATTGCTTGTGGATAAGGCTCACAGGTTTATTTCTTCATTTCAACAAGGAATGGGAGCTGCCACACCTCAGTCTGCATAATTATCAATACGGGTTTTATTGGCATGGGTAAACATTAATACAATAATAAAATGGCCAGTGCAAAACATTCAGCTCATGATGTCTTCAATTACACATGGTGTGGAAAGATGGCTGCAGATAAAATTAGAGGAAACCGAGAAGTTATATTCACATCCTAACAGAAGTTATAAAGGTATGGAAATTGTAGGGTAAAACACAGCTGCTGCTCCCCGGATGGAATGTGGTTGGCATGCTCCACAATGAGTCCCTATACACCCATTCTGCAACCATAAGCACTTGCTAAGGGGGATGGAACAGGGGGTGCAGTGGAGTGGAAGCACTGTGGCCAGACTCTGTTGAAATCCTTGCAGGAAGGGGAACTCAATGGTACTTTACAGATGATAACTCACATAGCACCTGTCAACCATGGGAGAAAGGAGAAGATGTCTTGCTATTGAGCCAGCAATTTTGACAAAATTGCCCTCCTCAGATGAACTTGGTTGATTTTGGCCTAATATTAACTCATACGTCCTTCCCAAATTACCCACCTTCAGGGTACAAACACCCCCCACTGGGCACACGTTCAATATTTTTTTGAGCGAGAGTATCTTTAAGAGCGAAGCGAGAGAATTTTGCACCAAGCAGTAGCAAAGGTATGTATGACTGAAGTCACTCAAGCTCCACCATAAATAGTATAAAACTAAGAGAGAATGAGGAGAAGTCAGGGAAGACTCTGTCATAACTGCTGGGGTCAGACGATGGGCTGATCCTGTCTTCCCTCCCACAGTGATGCCTATTGTGTAAAAACCATCCTCTACGCATGCTGTACTTTTATTGGAGTTTAGAGTTTGTCTGTGCAGCATTTTGAGTATATCTTTTGATGTCAGATGCCATCACTGGCGATCCTTGAACCTTAATCTGTCACAATTTTATGTTAATAAAGAGTGTTATTCCATAAACTGTTAATGTGAGTCCTTCATGGGTGCTGGCAGTTGCTGGCAGCAGGTACCACACTTGAATAAAGTGGAAGATCCTCTGAGGGGTCAAAAAAGCGAGAAGACCCATTGAGGGGATCTCCCTTACGCTGTTGTTGTGTGTCCCTAAATAAGTCAGTTGTACTGCCCTCCAGTCTGGCAAACTGCTCAGTGAAGGGTCCCCCTAATGGAACGCTGACAGACTGGTCAGGCACAAGGGTCTTGGATTTCCTGGGGCACTGACAAACAAATAGATATTCTAAAGGAGTGAAAAAGGTCCTTTTATTTTGCTTTATGATCAATATTTTAAGAGCGTAATCAAATAGAAGATGTAAATGTTTTTGTAAGAAGGGTCTGTCCCAAGTGCCTGATTTAGTTAGGAAGTAATACAATTGTATAGTGGTAGCTTCAGGTATTCACAAGATAAAAAGATCAATAAAATTTGAAAAATAAAACAGCTATAGCAATAATTTTGGGGAGGCTGTTTTCTGAAGATATATTAGACAACTTGTTAATGGGATTTAGTAATATTTTAGAACTTTGTTTTCAGAATTCCTTGGGACATTTCTAATCTTTGGGAGAGGAAAGAAGGTCTCAGAAATGCTTATTTTCAAAAAATGTTTGCCAAAAACTTGTTAAAAGCCTTTGTCCAAGTAGAAATGATTATAGAATAAGTGGGTAGAGGGACACCACTTCTTTTTAGTATTGTGGCAAACAGACACCTTCTGTTTTCAGTGGTAGCAGCCCTGTGTCACACACACACACAACTATTCTTAATCTGTCTGTCTGCCTCTCATTGTACCTACATGTTCATGATGCTTCTATGCACTCCCAGATTGATAAGTATATTTGTAAAGAAGAGCAAATAGATTTCGTTTCTCATAATAGATGTTAGGAGCTATGTATTCCCTCTGTCACTTTTTTATGAATCGGTCCTGGAAGTTTTCGTGTGCATATTCCAATTAATCTTTAAATTTCAATGTAGATTTATTATTTCTTCCTGCTTTGCATAGATCTTTTCACAAGTTAAAAGGGGGGTGTTACCGGGTTGCTGATAGAATAATGGGAATTGAAATTAATTTGAGTTGAGAAGAAAGATAATATTTCTGTTTCCTTTATGACTCAGAAGAAATAAAATAACAATAAAAGGGGTGAAAGCAACATACAAGCGAGTCTGTAGATGTGTGTAATGTAGTCAGTCATTTCAGGGTTAGTAGTAAACAGACATAATTCAGAAATGTATTTTTAACAGGTTTTTACTGTGTTTTTAGTTTGAAATTTTGCTATGAGCACAAGTGGAATTCAACAAAATAGCACATTTTTCTTAAACTGGCAGAATTAGTTGCTCCTTTGTAAATCAATATCTCTCTCTGTTGACAAGAGAGAGGGCCTGGACTATATAGTGGTCTTCAATACGGCTAGATGAGTGTTGTGACCCGCCCCAGAAAGCATGGGGAGTAACCAAGGTTCTTATTAATAAATTAAAACCATTTTGTTTCAAAGGTAGACAGGTATGTTGCCATTTTGGGTGTTATCATCTATATCTGTCATCTATAGCAATATGGTATAAAGATAACGTTTAGGGAAAATGCAAAAGGGAGAGAAAGGAAAAGACAGGATAAGGATAAGGGAGAGTAAGGGACAGAAAAGATGAGAGTGGAAAAATGTATATAGTCACCGCCCATGGGGTCCAGCGATGGAACTTCATAGTTGCACCTTCCATGTCTGTCAGTTGAAGTGGTGGTCTTGATCCGTTGGGGTGGGGGAGGGAAGCCCACAC
Source organism: Lepidothrix coronata (assembly GCF_001604755.1). Classification (NCBI taxonomy): domain Eukaryota; kingdom Metazoa; phylum Chordata; class Aves; order Passeriformes; family Pipridae; genus Lepidothrix; species Lepidothrix coronata. The sequence goes on from NW_016690373.1 coordinate 1,101,444, forward strand.
ACTCAAAGAAGTTATGACTTACTATATCCATGGATAGTGTCCCGGGCTGTGTCACGAGCCTCCGTCTCCTAGGCCTGCACAGAGTTCCTTTGAGGGGCATGGTAAAAGGGTTTTTCCTGCCTTTCAGGATTGGCAGGGGGATGGGCTTTGATGGGCCAACAGCTACCATGACACTCTTCCCAGACTGTAAATGTCCTCTGTTGATACTAGAATGCATAAATCATTAACCATTTCAGTCCCTGACAAATGAGTGAACGAGGATAAAACAAGGAATCCTAAGGAATGTGTCAAGCTTTTTTTCAGAAAGTGTTTCCACTGACAATATTTGAAAAAGCAAGACCTTTCTATGCTGCATGAAGTTTGCATGCATGTTAGCATATGGCTCCATAACATGTCCATGACATAACCTCTCTATGTTTACTTGCAAAGGTGCTGCCAGTGAAACACTGAGGATATAAGGACTACATAGGTGTCATAAAAATGTAAACCAAATTACAGTATTTTGTGATGTTTTGTCATACCCATTCCTACCAAGACAAAGTCTGTGGGGAATAGGATTGCTAGCATTATCATGTTAGTGGTATAAACAGTACTGCAGCATTACTAGCTCTAGGGACATATTGCAACCCCACTAGTTTTATCTTCCCATAATTGAACAGGAGAGCTCTTGGGCAGATTTTTTTCTGCCTATGCTTTGTCAGGTAATTTGGGCATTCTGAATAATGGTTGAGGAGAACAGGAAGAGTACTCTGTTTCAGCTTGGTACAGTTATCCTGAAGGAGGTATATCATGAGGATTATGCTGAGAGATGCTGCATCCCATTAATTGTAACAATCTAATTAAATCATACAGTCAAAGCAGACTCACAGTCAAATGGTCACATAGCAAGTCTGTCATCTGTATAGTCTCTCTTTGGAGTTGGCTCCAACTTAACTATGAGAATTATGGAGTGTCGGTGTGCAGTGCAGTTGCCTCCTGTTTTCCCAGACCACATTGTCTTTCACTTAGTGTTAGTTTCAGTCAGGTTTTATCACTAATGTGTCTCACCAAAGGTCATCACAGAAGCATGGTGCCACTGCTGTTGTTATAAAACTAGACTAATTTTAAGATGAACTTTAATTTATTATGAAAAGTAGTATCTGACTGATTACTGAGATTCAGGACCTCAGGGAACCCTTTTGATGCACAGCTCTTGTTTTGTAAGTTTACTAATGGAACACTGAACACTTTCCTGCATCACAGTGCCTTCAGAGATGATAAAATGATGCTGATCACTGGTGATGATTTAATTCCATTTCAGTTTTTCTCTGATTAATGTATGTGTAATAATTATCTTATGGAAAAGATCTCCATGTAACAGACTTTATTTGCTTTCCTAGACTTAATGAAAATCCTGTGCATGGTATGTTTTGCTGATATCTTGTCCTTTCTAATTTGGAATTTATACAGGTAATAGTTCATAATATAGCAGAACAGATTGGCGTATGGATCACAAAAGTGTAATGTCTTGTTCCCTGGAGAATATAGAGGTCATCTAGTCTTCCCATTTATATATCAAATAATTGAGAAAATAGATTGTTCTATATCGAGAAATTAGTATGTAGTGAATGGAAGATATGAGATGAGATTAGCGAGTCATGTAAATTGAATATAACAAAATTTTTTGATGCTGAGTAACATGTCTTCATGCTTTTGTTGCACTCTTCAGCCTCTGGTCTGTAAAACTTGTGGTTTCAGTCTTTGCTTGCACTGCAAAAGGGCCAGTCAGGAATTCAGAAGTGATAAGGTGTTTTTGACAATTTTCATTAAATGTTAGTGGGAGTAATAAAACCTCATATTACTTGGAAAAGGGAATATTAGCTAATTCTGATGCACAGATCTGTCCTAGTTTTTAAGATTTTTCTGAATATATATGGGGTAACTAAGTACAAAGATCACAGATTGCAGCCATAAGACAGGGAGCTTGTATCTGGAAGAGTTGCGTATAGTCTCTGACTCCCAAATGACAGACACAATGATTAGGCAGAAAGAACAGGATGAATCTTGCAGGAAAGAAGGCACTGTAAGTTATGCAAAGAGCAACTGATTAATGTAAACATATTGTAAGTAAATGATTGATTAATAGGCATGACTAATACATGAATTAAGTAATGTTTTTCAGCTGCTAGCACTGTGGTCTCACATTTTAAAACTATAATTACAGTGATTGTGCATGCAAATCAGATAATGACACAAGTAGCCACTTAGATGCACAACTGGCCATTTGGATATAAATTTGCATGCAATCACATTATAGACTCATTAAGTACAGAACTTTGATTAATTTTGTGGGCATTGTCATTCTTTGAATGAGGTAGATCCTCAGAGAAAACTGATATATGACCATACAGTTAAATAAGATGCCTAGGCATCTGAAAACAAATTTAGAGTTATACAGGCAACCCTTAATGGTAACATTTTCTAATTTCTGCAATGGTTAATTTTGAAGACTTCGTGGTTTTGGGTTTTTTTAGCATTGCTTTTAAATTGTGTAATTAGCGTTCAGATTGAGCCATATGAAGAGGACACTGAGGGGAGACCTCGTTGCAGTCTACAACTTCCTCATGAGGGAAAGAGGAGGGGCAGGCACTGATCTCTTCTCTGTGGTGATCAGTGACAGGACCCGAGGGAATGGCCTGAAGTTGTGTCAGGGGAGGTGTAGGTTAAATATTAAAAAAAGGTTCTTCAACCAGAGAGTGGTTGGGTAGTGGAACAGGCTCCGCAGGGAAGTGGTCACAGCACCAAGCCTGACAGAGTTCAAGAAACATTTGGACAATACTCTCAGGCACATGGAGAGACTCTTGGGAATGGTCCAGGAGTTGGACTCAATGATCCTCATGGGTCCCTTCCAACTCGGCATATTCTGTGCTTCTGTGATATAAACATTAATTTTTATATCTAAACAGATTTTTAAGGTGAGATCAGTGTCCTTGTGATTTTGAAATCTAATGTGCTTCAGGCTACTGTGACCAAGACTGGGTCACTCATTTTCAAAAAGAGTGGCCTTCTCAAAAAAAAATTTGAGGCCTGTTCGATTTTCACAAGGTGACTTAGTGATTTAAAATCATAGTCCCAGAGGCTGCCATTGGAATTAAGAATCTTGAATCACTTGTGTGGATCTGGATATATTATCTAAACCTCTGTTCCAGAATGTCTAAGGAGCATATTTTAATAGTTGTATAATTACCTAAAATATTTATGAGTGGTAAATGATAATTTAATATTATTTTTTTATTTGATGTATAAGTTGCTTATGACTACCACTGTCTCTATCTAAATGTCTTTGGCAAATCTGGCCAAATCACTTCTGAGAAAATTGTGGCTTAATATTCCAATTAACTTTGGTACTTTACAATGTTGACTCAATATATTAACTCTCCAGATTTACTGTTTTTCATCAATCACGCATCAAAAAAAAATAACAAATTAGTTTGAAATCTTGATCTTTAATTCTGACAGTAACCATGGTAGCATCAAAACCTTTGGGGAAAGTCTGGAGAACCAAGAACTGAGTTCCTAATTGATTTTTCTTTAATCCGTAAATATTCCCCATTGTCTTTGATTGTAAAGTATTATTGTAGAATGTAAAATGTTATTGAAGAAGAGCACTCCCTAGGTTCTCAAAGGCACCTGCAACTCCCACGAATAATAATCTGTAGGTTAATCAAGTGCCACTTTCTCTTTTTAAGTACTTTTATGACAGATTTGATTTTCTCTCATGCTTGTGATAAAATTTTTGAGTCTACAGTAAAGTAGAAATCTGTGAGACTTCTACAGGTGCCTGGAGCTATTAGTTTTAGTGTCATGTCGGTTTGGATATCTGTGCCTCTGTTAACAATTAGAAGAGGCTACTGGATCAATAGTCTTTCAGGGTTCACAGCTGTGATATATAGTGTCTGAAGCTCAGTGAACCCTAAACCCTCTTTGCCAGCTGTTGCTCCTAAATAGCCTTCAAAAAGAACGTCACATTTAAAATCTGAACAGGCAGCTTTGTTACCTTTTAATGGTGGAAGAATAGAACAAATTGTCTCTGTGAACTTTTTTCTTGAAGTAAATTCCTGGTGAACATCTCATCTTTTCACAAAGGAGAACACTCACATCCCTTTGTTTTAGTGTATGAAATATTCAGGTGGACCATATAGTTTGGCTTTCTTTCAGACTTGTGATTGCCTTTGAAAGGAGGCTTAGTATTTGTAAATATCACTGAGTCACAGAACAGCTGAGGTTGCAAGGGACCTCTGGAGATCAGTCCAACAGGGGTCATCTAGATCAGGTTGCTCAGGGCCCTCTCCAGTCAGGTTTTGAGTATCTCCAAGGATGAAGACTCCACAACCTTTCTGGGTAACCTGTGCCAGTACTTGGCCACATTCACGATAAAAAGCTTTTCCATAAGTTTGAGTGGAATTAATTTGTACCCATTGCTTCTTGTCCTGTCACTGTGCACCACTGAGGAGAATCTGGCTCTGTCTTTTTTACTACCCCTCCATCAAGTCCATATAAATGTGGACAAGATTCTCAATGAATACCCTCTTCTAGAATCTAAACATCCTTTCTCAGTCACTTGACTGTTAGATGCTTCAATCTCTTAAATCCCTGCAATTGTCTTCATGGTCCGTCATTGGACTCACTCTAGTATGCCCTTATCTTTTTTGTACTGGAGACCCCAGAGGTGGACACAGCAATCCAGACGTGGCCTCACCAGTGCTCAGCTTGCTGGCAACATTCTCTCTAATGGCAGCCAGGATGCTCCTTGTTTTTTTTGATGAAAAGATGCACCAGTGCCCCATTTCTCCTGCCTGTTGAGGTCCCTCTGAATAGCAGCACAACCATCTGGTGTATCAACATTTCCTCCCAGTTTTTTATCTGAGTGTGCACTCTGGCCTGCTGTCCAGTTCTTTAATAAAGTTGTTAAACAACATTGACTTGGCACTGACCCTCAGGTATTCTGTTAGTGGCTGGCATCCAGATGGATTTTCTGTCACTGCTCACAAGGTTTTTGTACTGGCAGTTAAGGCAGTTTTCAATCCACCTCATTGTCTACTTACCTATCCTGTAGTTCATTATCCATAAGGATATTATAGGATACAGCAACAAAACACTTACTACAGCCAAGGTAAAAAACATTCAGTGCTCTTTCCTTGTCCACCAAGACTATAATTTTATGATAGAATGCTGTCACATTGGTTAAGCATGGTTTTTCCTTCATAAATCAATGCTGACTACTCCCAGGTGTCTATTCCTGAAGACAGTAAATACAGTATACTTAGTACTTAGATTGTAGTTTGGCTGATTCATGGAAGACTTGTGATGAAATCATACCAGGAATACTGAAAAAAAAAATAATAAACTAGGGGAATAGATACTGTGTTGGAATTAAACATTATTGTTGGCAATGACTTTAAAGCTTATAATAATTCATATTATCCCTATGTGCAGTACGGGAAGAAAATACCTGAGGCTTTTAAAGGAGACACAGAAGGTTATTTTACTTCCTATGAATATCAGTCCTTAACAGAAAACAGGTGAGAATCATTTGAAATGCATTTCATATAAGGGTAAAATGCACGTATAATAAAAAAGACCTCTTCTGTAGTAAGCTCTTCAGAACAGGACTGTAAATATATTTAAGGTCATACAAGACCTTGGATATTTTAATGGCAAAATAGAAACTAAAAATGATTAACATTAAACAATTAACAATTAACATTAAATATTCATGTTACAGTATGAGCTGAGGAAAATCTTGAAAGCTCCATAGTGATATCCTCCTAGCCATTTCCACATATATACCTACATGCAACCTACATTTAATATGTAAACTACACTTACCTATATATATTTGCTCTGTTCCAATGACTTATGAAACCTATTTTTCCCTTCCTATGTGTAGGGTAGTCATACATTCCTGAAGTGTTCTAATAGTTCCTGAATTTATTTAAATGACAAGGTTTTATTTAAAGGTATCCATTGTATAATAAAAGGTAATTTGCATTAATATAAGGAGGTATTTAGTCTAAATTATTCTAGTGAGAGTAGCTACGAAAATTCTTTTGAAGGATTTATTTTCTACTTACAAGTTTCTTTCAAATGCGGATTACATACTCAGAGGAGAACAAGTAATTGATAAAAATAGCTTTTTGCCTTTTAATAATATTTTCACTTCCATTATCCTGTTCTAGAATAAGATGTTAAATCTTTACAATTTGAGACAATGAAATAATAACCATCCCTAAATCCTTACTCTATAGTCAAATAGTTTTAAATTGTTGGCTACCCGCAGTATAAAGCTCACCTAACCTAGTTGTTCAAGGTCTCAGAATTTTCTTTTCTGCTTTGTTCAATTGTATGGAAGCAGTTCTCTTTGATTACAGTATACAATGAAAACAAATCTCTGGATTTGCCACATGCTAGTGCCTTTGTTAATATTGTAATAAAGTAATTTACAACCCAGTGGTGGAGCTTGACTACTGATGAAGAGTCATAAATCTGAAACAAACACAAATAGCAACCATTTTGTGAATGTATGTAGTGCTCCTTGAGTGCCTCCATGGTCAGTTTTGCCCACATCAGAGCTGGAGTGCATACTCTGCTTTTTCTGCCATCCACCATGCAGGTACCTCACAGGAGGAAAATTCTGGATGAGACCAGTGGTGCAGGCTAAGGAAGAGAAAAGAAATTGCCTTCATATTTTGGTCCCCCCCTTCTTTAACCATAAACTGTAACAGTGTTTCTTTTGTCTTAGTATCAGAGAAGGTGAAACATAATTTGTTCAAATCTAAAATTCAGAATAATGAAACTGGCTTAATGCTACATTGGATCTGGTGTTGTGAGCTAATGAATGTTAGCATTTAGAGAAATAATTTGTTTTGGCTCAAGCTTTCTAAAATAAAGTGGCCAATTAAAGAATGCGAATAGGAAAACTTCTTCACTTAGATTCTGTTTTACTTGTCTCCAATCAAAGAAAAACTTTTTTTTTTTCATTAACTGTCATCTAGTTACGGGGTAAAAGCAATTAAATACCAGTAAGAATATATGAACTTGGCAAAAACTTTTTTTTATTATTATAATGATATTTTTCATGTCGTTTATGAGCTACCTGTGGCTGTTCGGCCTTGGCCTATGATTTTGTCAGCTGGAATCACACTTGATTGGTACATGACCTAGGAATATATGTATCCATCATGGAAAATTTCTGTTTCCCAGTAGGATGATATTAATCGCCCAGTAGGCGGTACCCGTTTGTCTGAATTTAATGTGGAAGAAATCACTGTGATGTCCAGATTTTCAACCTTCTGATTGGTTCAGAAGTGGAAGCTTGCCTCTAGGTAAAAAATAAAGTTTTATATTATTCTGGCAAGAGTTCACCTCTAAACAGTCTAGAAAAATATAAACTAGCTTATAATATCTTCCTAAACTTTGCATTCCTACACTGAGTATAGTAGAATACTGTTATGTTGATTTTTTTTTTTTTTTTGAACCAATGCTTCAAGTTTGAGTGTTTTCTAACAGGAAGCAAAGAAAGTTCCTCACACTTCAAAGCACATGCTTATAAAGTGTACAGCTTTCCATTTAAAACTCAGAAGAGTTTAGCAAAAAATCTTCAACTACTCAGGACCTTTTTAGATAACTTATATACATATGTACATGCATATATATAAAATACTGTATATTTTTCAGGAAAACTGTTGGCAAATAAGTATTTTGTTAATGTGCATCTAAGTTGGATTAAATAGGCTATTTATTGTAATGCAGAAGTTTCTTGGGTATTTCAGATTTAATATTATTGCTAAGAATTCTTTTCTTGGTATCCTTGGAAAAACTGCAAGACTTTCGATGGAATCTAGGTTATACTTTATCTCAGTTTTGTAGAAGGAACAATAGATACAGTTCTGGGAAGGGGCAAATAGAGTGAAAAGTTAAATGAACATTTTGATGACAACTAGAATGTCCATTTTGGAGAAAGGGATTTTGGAACTTTGAAGAAATCCAAACACTAGCAATTTATTAAGTGTCCTAGGAATATGTAACAGGAAATTACAAACTGGTTAGTATATCATCAGTTGTAAGAAAGGATTAAATCTGCCTCCATAACTCTAAATATGACTCTTTTAATCTTACAGATAAAAAGATTAATATAGAGGATCTTGTTTAAAAATAGTTTTATTGCTCCTGAATGGCCAACATTCCACAAGGAAAAAAGTCATACCTTTTCCATTTAGAAGAAGATTTTATGTGGATAGAGTCCAAAACAGAAAATTTGGTAACCAAAAAGCAAATGCTTTTTTCCTTCAGAAATTATTCTGTGTAATCTTAATATTATGTTTGTATTTGAGTACAAAGTGCTAATTTGACCATGGAAAAGAAACAGAGAAATAGAGGCTGTAATATTTTCTGACTGTCGTGTGAGCAGAGTGGTAGTGGGAATCTGGGGAAGATTTCTAACTTTGTTGATGATACCTATCAGAGTCATGGTTCTGCTGCCAAAAGGTCAGATGGGGCCATCATCCAGATCTCTTCAGCATCATTGGTAGGCAGTTCTCTTTCCCTCAATAGAACAGTTCCCAAGCCTGTACAAGGAATTGAACGAGGAAAAGTACTGCTTCTTTCTTCATGACCTTGTCTACATGTGCTGGTCAGATTCTTCAGAGCCCAAATATTTCCAAATAACAAGAAAATTCTGTAAAGCTATCAATCAGTAATTGTCTTAAAGTATTCCTATTTTTTATGCTTTATTAATATTTCACTCAATCATTTTCTGATTATCTGACTGCCAGATTTATTCAAAGGCTTTGCCTGCAGTATTCAAGATCATCAGAACAATGTCATGGCTCTTCTTTTTTCTTGAAAATTATTTTTTCTTAGTGCAATTGTTGTGGGTTGACCTTGGCCAGATTCTAGGCACCCACTAAAGTTGTTCTGAGCTGGGAGAGGTCACGCAGGCAAAACAAATTAACGTGGGGTTAATACTAAAATTTATTACTAACAGAATAAGATCTAAAGAGTGAGAAATAGTCTTAAACACACTTTCCACCCACCCCTCCTTCCTTCCATGTTCTCCCTCCTCCCCCCACAGTGGGGCAGGGAGACAAGTCCACCCCTCGGGCAACAAGTGTTCCAAATCTGCTGTCCCGTAGGTCACTCTTCCATGGGCTGCAAGGGGGACAGCCTGCTCCACCATGGTCCTCACCTTGGGTTACGGGGGGGGCACAGCTCTGAGTCCTTCCTCTGCTCCGTGGGGTCCCTCCCACGGGTAACAGTCCTTGATGGACCTCTCCAACATGGGTCCATCCCTCAGGCAGTGTTTCTTCCATATCTACTGTCCCGAGGGTCACTTCTCCATGGGGTGCAGGGGGGTCTCTGCACCCTGAGGGTCCTTCATAGGATGCAGTCCTTCATAGGGTGAGCTGCACTGATGTGGATCCCCCACAGGGCCATGATTCCTACCCGGGAATAACCTGCTCTGGTGTGGATTTTCCTCTCCACAGGCCACTAGTCTCTTGAAGGACTCCACTCCATCCTGGGCTTTCTACGGGGGGCCTTCCATGCATCCATCTGCTCCAGCATGGGCTTGGCTGCACCGCGGCAGGCTACCCTGGCCCCAGCCTGGCTCGACTCGGCCAGGGGGGAATGGAGGGCAGTGCCCACCAGCAGGGGCCACTCTGCCGCCCTGGCCTAGTCCGTGGGTCACCCCCCCTCACAGTTCACCGTGGGGGCTTTGGCGCTGTCAGTGCTGTTCGGCTCCTCGGGCAGGACAGGCTCCAGCATGGACTGCTTGCGGGGTGGGCCTGGGGGCTGTGGGGCAGCTCTCCGTGGGGCCATACGCCCTGGCCCTGGACCCAGCCCTGGCCTCCCCAGCCACCCCTTCTCAGGGGCTGACGGTGCCTACTCCAGGCTAGGTGCCAAGAGGCCCTGGCCAGGCTGCTGCCACCTCCCCCCCCCTGCACGGCAGGGGAGGTGGCTGGGCCACCTGGGAGCTTTGGTCAGCTCTCCCTGGCTCGAAAAATTCTTTTGCACAACAAGTTTGTTCTTAAATATGTTATCACAGAGGCGTGATTATTGGCTCTCCCTTGGCCAGCAGCAGGAAGTCCCTCCTGTAACCAGCTATCACTGGCTTCATTGAGGGGGAAACTTCTAGCAGCTTCTAACCGAAGCCACCCTATGTAGCCACCCCCTGCTACGAAAAAATGCAGCCACCTCAACCCACGACAGCAATGTACTGTAATTTTACATAATGACTTCACTGTAGTCTGTATAATTTAAAATTATAAAAAAAGGCCTTTGTCTGAAAATACTTTGAGGAGAAAATTAACTTAATTGTGGAGCTTTGGGTTCATTTTGAGTTCAACTTCAAGAGACACTTTTACATTGAATCATGTCTATGTAAGTGTGCTAGCTACACATCAAAAAGAAACTGATTCATAGTAATAGGTCTGTTGCTTAGAGGTTTTAGGTATGATTGTGTAGGTGACTAGAACTGGAGAAAAGATAGTTGTGATATTATTGTGTAATAAAACAGTTGTAAAATTTATGTTTTTTTCCTCTGAGCATATAAGAAAAGGTGGCTTGAGTGCCTGAGCTGTAGTCTCAAGTAGCAGAGGAGTAGTGTTTCACATTATCATTGTAAAACTACAGTGGGAGAGAGTGTTGCCAATAGGGACACTCTGAGGACCTGACTGACAAAACTGGAAGAGTCCTTGTTCTGAGTACATTGCTGAATTAGGAGCTGGGAGACACCAACTGAATTGAGGCCAGTCCACTGTTATTCCAAGCAATCATCCTTCACAGCTCTACTCAGAAAACTTATTTAAGACAGGTCTGTTTAAAAGCTTAAGTGTTGATTTTTTTAGCTAATGAGAGGTTCACTCCACACCGAAGCTTCCTCTAGCACAATCCCAGTGCAGCTACTTTTATTCACGTTTGTGGTCTAATTCATCAAATGACCAACACATTTCTGACAGAACTGGATTTTTGCTTCTATGCTGTGTATCTGCAGATCACCTAGATGATTTAGACAAATAATAGATTATTTTTGGGATATTTTTGTTCCTTTTTGATTAGACCTAGTGCATTTTTTTACACTGCTTGCCTTAATTCTAAATCCTAACTAATCCATGGTAAATTATTTATGGGTGAATGTCACACTTTTACCAAAGCAATCCTATTTTGATTATTTTAACATGGTGCATAGGTTTTAGCTGGCCTTCAACAGAAAAGACCTGTGTATTTACAAAGGGTATTCTACAAATCGATAAGTAACCAAAATACCCTATACATGAATAAATCTGTGGTCATCTAAAACCAGTTGTGTTTTGCAATTGCAATTGGGAATTCAAACTAAGTATCTGTAATTGAGTAGTATAAGAGCTACTATTGTTCTATGAGATTTAAACTTGAAAGTTACGAATGTGCTTGAAAAATTTGCTAAGAGTTCCATGAAATATGCTGTCACTAAATAGAATAAAATAACTAATTATCAAGAGGTTTTTTTTTTCTGGAATATGAAGCGTTATATAATAAACTGCTAATCCAAGCGAAAACTGTAATTACTAAAAACTCTTTGCTTTCAAATTTCAAATGTCATCGAAGTCCATCTTTGGCCTTATACTTGGCTATCTGATACATTATTTTTGCTACAGAATGATGGCCAAGACTTATGAAAAGATGACTCATTTACCAAAGGGAAAATTAAATTAAAAAGTAGGACTTCATACTGTCTTGCTTCCTTGGACTTCAAAGATGAAGTGAAACTATTTCAATGCTTTCAAATAGCTAAATTATTCTCACTGCAGTTTTTACTGATTCTTTATCATTTGTGAGGTTTACATTAATCATAGCTAGAGAGTTAAGTTCTGAGATGTAGCTATGCTTGGAAGCATGGAGTTCCGAGGTCAGTTCTTCAAACATTTAGTTCTACCCTGAAATAGCTGGCTAGCCTCTTTCTGTAGAGTAGAAAGGCTGCAGTGGGAATCCATTTGACATATTTTAGGCAGCTGTTGGGGGTGGAATGTAAGGATTGGTATTTTTGTCTGCTAAAGGATCAGTAGAATATAAGAGAAGATTTCCCTGAACCTGGCTTGTCACCTCGCTTTCTCCATGGTTTTCTTGAGTCAAAGCCCCACTTGAGTCATCATTCTGCTTACACAGGGGTTAGAAGGATAAATAGCTTTTGCTATTCCTTAAGAAACAGAGTGTGGTTAAAGACAGGATATATCATGGATATATGTCAGGATAAATGTCCTTGTTCTCAAGGAGAAAGTGATAATTCTTTTTGCAGGAAGATGTGGCTTAGATTGCTTGATGTCAGATGAAATATGTAACCTGAGTCAGTACTGAATTCCAAAGAATTGTGGAAAATAATGCTAATTCAGTACAAGTCTTTTCCTTCAAAGCTGATGGGTTGCTCAGTAATAAAGAGAAGACTGCCAACTGGACAAGGAAAATATTGTCAGAAATATCAAAGTATTTGTAACCAAAACAGAACTAATTAGTTATAAAGATATACTAATATAAAGATATATTTAGCCTGAATTGCTCATCTCTTTCTGTGAAAGAAATAAATAATATTTCACACTGACATGGAAAAGATTTTTTTAAAAAAGCAACCAAGAAAGCACAGCATTATTTCTATCTCTGCAAGAGGAGATTTTTTAACTACTGCTACTGTCCTGTTTGGTTTCTTTCTGGGCTTACTGACATGAAGAATCTGTGTCAGTGAAAATTTTCTTGAGTAGAGGAAAGTGACCTGGGTGTCACAGTCCTCTGACCTGTGACTCAGTGCTCTTTCTGTGACACTGACTGGAATTTGAAACGGATAATTAGGATTTTCTATGGTTTAAAAATTTTATAAATCTGTGAGACTGTGCTCACATGAGAACCTGCTGCAGTGTGGATTTGCCATCCTATATTTATAGTAGAGAGGTAGCACAGCTAGGTGTTAAATGTGGCTAGCCATAGGCAGTATGTTAATTTTTCCATCTATCCTGTGAAAATGCTGCTGTGAACGGCAGTTACATTATGTCAGGAACAGAGGAGCTCTGCTGGACTTACTGTTTCTTGTGTGTCAGGATAATGTTTTGTGTATTGTGATCTGTCTGCTAAACAAGACACTTCCTCTAAATGATGCATCTTTCTGTTTTATTTCTGCTATTTAGTTTTTCGTGGACAGTATAGACAAATTTAGGAGGTGGAGAAAGGTCTGTGGAGTTATCTCTGCATGCATTTGCTTTGTTGATTAGTCTGGCTGTTCAAGAGCTGTGAGCAGGCTGCTGCCTGTTCCTGGAGACTGGATCAGTGACAAATCAGTCACTGCTTTACTTCATTGGACTGTTTAGTATAAAGTGTTTCTTGTGCTTCTTCAGTATTTCTGTACAAAAAAATAAAAAAAAAGCAGCAACTGAAATCTATAGACAATTTTTTAAAAGATAAAGATGTGTCATCCTATTCATAAGACACTAATGTATATCATAAAAAAGCAAATACAAATATTAATACAAATACAAATGAATTATTAAAATGGAATATAGAGACAAATGGCTATTTTTAACCTATGCACAGCACATATTTCTCATTGCATGGTGGGCAGCCTCAAAGTCCTAGACAAGGAATTCTGACTTCATGTCAGAGTTTGGTGCTTGTTTTCCCATCTCTGCTTAAAAGGTATACGATTGCTGTCTATACCAGCAGCCAAGCTGTTAATTCATCCCAGTGGCTCTCCTCTATTAGCTGGAGATCTAGGAGGAAGGCAGAAATTTTGCTAGTAAGGAAATTCATACGCCAGAAGACATCTGTGCTGTCTTTTCCTGCTGCACAGATGAAGAGAGCTTTTCTCCTGAAGGAAAGTTGCCTTCTCCAGATTCTTTCTAGCCCTCAGATGGTTCCCTTTCAGTTGACACAGAAATCCAGAAATCCATCTGACCGGACAAAGACTTTGGGGTCATCTTCTTGGTTGCAGACCTAGCAATCTTAACAGCAGCATCTGCACAGGTTTCCTACCAGTAGCTATGGAGCACTATGTGGAAATCTCAAAACCAAAAAAACTTTAGTTGCCAAAGGATGTGAGTTGGAGTTTTAGATGTGACTAAGAGTTTTAAATGGATTTAAAACAAAGTAAAAGTGACAGAGCAGGACAGATTCATGTGATAAAATGCAGATGGCTTTAGCTGAGCTAGTCACAGAGGTCTTTTTTCACTGTCAGAGAAGAGATATGGACCTGAGTGATCTGGACTGATCTAAAAGCCTTTAGTTCTTCCTCGTGACTTTAAATTATCTGAAAAAAAGTAGCTCAGAAGGAAGTGTGTATGTTTTAGTAATCTAAAGTTAGGCAACGTGAATGTCACCCATTCTGTCCTACCTATGGTAAATTCTAGTCTGCTCACCACAAATTTGGGCATCTCAACCTTTCTGGGCTGATGGCTGCTGTGACAGAGGAGTCCCTCAAAATCCTTCCCTTTTGTAGTTGCCATGTGGGAATTAACAGTCTTTTCCTTTAAAACAATTTAGTTATCAAAACAACATATGTCCATCTGGATGAGGCATTTTCTGATTAACAGATTCTCTTTTTTTTTCTCCAAGAACTTTCATATGCAATATAGTTTTATTTCTTTCTTGATCTCTTCTACAAATCCTCTAGATGTGGCTCCATTGCAAATTTGATAGTTTTCTAATATAAAAAGGCATGTGGATGGGTAATGCAACTTTAATTCCAGAAAATACTGAGATTTCCCACTTGGTTATCCGCAAGCCAGAAAAAGTTTTGTACTTCTTATGAAATATATTTCCTATTTTTGAGTGAGTAGTCTATGGCATTGTTAATTGTAAGCAATTTAAATTCCTAGTATACCGTTGTACACATATTTTGCTTTCTTGTCACCTTTCCAATTATCTTTTTATACTTTAGCAATAAAGAAAATTTTTAGTGTCCCTATATTACTGGTTCCCCTCATACATTTTCAACCACTGGGAGCAATTACTGATATTAAAATTATTATGGAATGGGTGCAATATGTGTTATAATTATTGCAACAGTTTTACTGCTTTTAAAATAAAAAAGCCAACATAGTAAACCTGTTACATTTGCTTCTCTTTTATATCTGTTTCCAACTATTACATGCAGTTGTTTTAAAATCTTTTTAGTCCTGTATTTTTTGGCCTACTTGTCATCCACTTTTTTTAATATTGTATCAGTTTATATCACATTATCTCCATTTTTGAAAACAACTCTGGCAGCACTACATAATAATTAGTAATTAGGAAAATCTTTCTTATAACTCAGGACACAGAGGTTCCTTTTTAATATCTTTGCTTGAATAAGAAAAGGAACAGAGTTTTAATTTGTTTTCTCTGGTGTCCATTTGTGTGGAATTTTTCTTTCTAAGTATTCCCATAAGCAGCAGTGATGTCTCAGTGCACATAGGTCTTGTCACCATCTTTTCTTTTTACAAGCTTTATTTAGAGAGGCTTATTCGAGCTGGTGTTAGTGAAACCTGCTGGAATGCCTCTTCTCAGGATTATATATATATATAAAAAAAATGTATGTCTAAACTCCATCTTTCGAGAGACTGTGACTTAAGCCCTGGTTCATTTTAGGAATTAACTCTGTATTTTCTCTCAACCAGGGCAATGCAGAAAGCATCAGAAAACATGTACCTCTGAAGATAATACTTCTAGAGAATGTAGTGATGGGAGAACAGAGGATCTACCTTCCTCACGGAGAGTTCCCTTTTTAGCTTGTGAAACTGGAAAATTGGAAAAGAAATTGTTCATCAGTGATGAAAAAATTGCTTGATATTGAGTATTCTTTTTTAATCCCCTATATTACTTTTATTTCTATAGCACTTAGTATCTGTATCCATAAACAGACACCTGCATATACAAAGCCCTACACAAACACAAGTTTAAAAAAAAAAAATCTATCCTCCACCCACAAATTTCTATATCAGAGTAGAAGGGCGGCAGATGAGTACAAACAAAGGCATAGTACAGAAACATAGAGGCTCTTTAGCTCAGCATCATAGATCTTAGCAGAAGTTGAAACACATTGGCAGTCTTCATGTCAAGGACTTCTAAGGTATAAAAATCCCTGTAAAGGAAGGATTCGTTGGAGAATAAGGAGGTGGTTTTGTGGCTTTTTACACAGAGCTCCTTCCAAGTATGGTGTGTAGAGTAGGAGAAAGCAAGATGGTGTTTGACTTGCAAAAGGCTGCAGCCAATTTAAAACGTTGATCAGCACAAGGCTATTCTGCCTGTCCTATGAAATATTTAAAGTATGTTCTAAGATACGTAAATAGTCGCAGACTTTGCAAAAGCATGTGTAAATCAGATGGTTTATTGAGCATATTGAGTGTTTAACAGGAATTTTTCTGTCCTTGATTGGAAGGCCAAATCTGTTTAAAGGGAGGTGTTGAACTGATCTGTCATTATTTAAGTACCGATAAGGAGAAAGATTGCAGTTATTCTGATTCATCTGCTAACATATAGACCAAATTTTGTATTGTTACTTCCAAAAAGGCATGCATATTTAACTGGACTTTTTAAAAAGAAGTGATTAAATACTTTGATCACATTATGTTGAGCTGACCTAGTTTTTCTCCTTGCCTTGGTTCACTCTTGTGCTGTCTGCCATTTACATCTATTTCTTAGCACCCCAGTCCCAAAGCAGCACAGAGCTGCTGGGAGGTAGCAGCTCCCTTCTCTGGCAGCAGTGGCTGCCTAGCTAAAGTAGAAGCTTTCTCCATGATATCTCTGTTCTTCTTTTCGTGTCCCTGCTGATGTGTCATGTTTTCTTTTGGCACAAACAAAATGCACTGGGAAACCAGATGGACTTGTGAGGGAGATACATTATTTGAATTGTGCTCTTGTGCTGTGCTCATGCCTCATTTCATTTGTACTGGTCGTGCTGAGCAAGACAAAGTCTTAGGCACAGGGTAATTCTTCAGTGGGATTTTGCAAATAAATAGTGCTTTCTATGCTGCAAAGATATATTTATGATCTTCTCTATAATGTTTCTTAAATAACACAGAATTTGGAGAAATTCATTCATGTTCCTGGACTATCTGAAGCTACAGATGAGGAAAGATGAATGCATTTGCATGTTTCAAAATGTCTCCAGTAAAACAACTCTGCAAAGGTTTTGCTTCTCAGGAATACAACATTCCAACAGAACAATGGTTCCAGGGAGAAAAAAAATAGTTTTTCACACTTTGCCCTTGCTGATGTTTCAATTCTATTACAGTGGCAGTTGTTAATTGCTAAATAATACAAGTCACTTGTCAGGAGTTTCTATTAGTATGTTATTATCTCTGCAGAAAAAGGGAGATTAGCTTGGCACTTCAGCGACAGGACCTAGGCAGGATTTCATACAGAAAAACAACATGCAGAGCACAAAGTTTTCTCATAAGGCCAGATAAATATGGGAATTTTTGTTTTGACTTTTAATATGAAATAGCATCATCATATAAATACAAAGTCTTCAGTGCCAGAACATTAGCAGTAAAATTATCAAATTCACAAATTACAGATATTTATTTTATTTTATTTTAAATAAAATTCAAGAGAATATTTTGTTTGTTAAAATGTTCGCTCATGCAACAAAGGCTTTGCATTTTCTGATACTATCTGGTTACTAGATGAAATTAATGTTTGAATAAAATTTCTTGTCAGACTCACATTACCAACATTACGTTAGAAGCAACATGTAATTGGAGTGTTTCCCTTAACAGTAATGAAAGATTTCATGAAGTCATAATAAAAGAACTGTTGTCCGTGCTATTTATTTGGCAGGTATGAAGTTTTCTGCTATTTTTCCACATTTTGTAAACATTCAATTACTCTGATTGAAAAAAATTCTGACTGCAGCACTAGAAACACGAAGTCCTGCCTTGAAGCCTTTATAGTCTCAAAGGCAGAACACTACAAAGAAGATTAAAGCACACAGTTTTCTGTGTGAGTAATTATGGTTCATGTCTTCAATTAAGGTGTCTTCTTTAGATTCCTATCTAAATTTTTCCTATTTTTTTGTGTATCCTGAATCTTTTTTACTGCATCTCTCATTTACCTGTTCATGCTTTACTAAGACATACTTAATCTCTGTGATGTATCCCCAGCTTTCCAATCCCTTAATTCCCAACTTCCCTACCTTGTCTTGGTTTTTGAATAAAACAAAACCAAAACATGCCATCAGAGGGAGACCACAACACCAATTTTGATTCTGAGTATGAAAAATGTTTTTTTTTTTAATCTAATGTCTTTTCTTCACCTGATAGCTATAAGCGATGAAGATTTGTTTTCAGGCAAAAGCTATGGGAAGCAGAGAGGGGCTGTCCATAGTGAGTGAGATTGCTCATTGTCCCTAGGTTGTGGGACTCATTTCCTAGAGACCAAAGAATCTGAAGTTTCTTCCTGGTATNGGACCACAGGCTGGCCATCTGACAGTGACATTACTGCAAGGTCATGATAAACTGCTTCTGTTCCCAAGTCTGAATGAGAGGCAGCATTCAGAATGGCAAATCCATACAGAAATCATGAGCTTCATACACAAGAGGTTTTACACTTTTTACTGTCACTTTTGTCACTTTTATTCATTATCAAAATACATACAAGGTTTTAATTTTTAAATTACAGTCTCCTTTTTGAAATAAACTCAGCTGGAATCGATTTGTTAGATATTTCAGCAACCAGCAACTCTCATTCTCATGTTCACTGACAGTCAGAAGAGCTTAGCACTGAAGATAAGATCTCTTTAGTCATTGCAGCCAGTTCTCTGCCCTTGCAGGTAAACTGGATACACATATTCCCTTCATAAAATTCTTCAATTCTAAGCATGTGAAAATGTTTTGTTCATGTTACTCTTTCTGGAAAGTTGTTCCACACAGGTTTGTGAATAGATTTATTTCAGTAGCTTCAGCATTAAAAGATACTTGTTTTCAGTTTATTACTCCCAGTTGTTCTTGTTCAAGCATTGTTCTTTAGCATAAACAGTTTTATTTGCTCTTAGCATTTAACAGAACGTGTATTTATTAGCAGCCATGAATTTTCTTAGCCTGCATTTTGCCAAACCAAGCAAACAAAGCCTTTCACACTCTGGCTGATACCAGTGGTGCTATTCGGCACCTTTTCCAAGTCAGAAGTCACTCTTCTTGAGCACTGGTGACAAACGTTATGTGTCATACTGAAGATGAGGTGCCATGAGCACCTTCTACAACAGCACTGATGCTTCACTTCCTTTACAGCAGACACTGCCTAGTGTAGGAGCAGCTATCCGGATGATAAAAGAAGAAGAAAATACTAAAGCAAAAATATCGTGGTCCTGAACAAGTCAGAGCTAAGACTAGGGTGTGTGTGAAAAGAATCACAAGGTCAAGCTGGAAAGCCGCTTGAAGCATGGCTGTTCTCTGTGGCTGGAAGCAGTCACATGGGGGTGTGTAGTATGTGGGGAGATAAGGAAACATCTTGCTGGCTGGGAAGCTAGGACCTGGGGTTGGTAGAGAGTCTGTGTATAGAAATGGAGTAATAAAGTTACAAGAGAGTTCTTCCTGGACAAAATCTGTCTCCCGTGGATTCATTCACCACAAACGGTGCAGAGTGAGGACCTTTTTTCTACAGCCTAGCATTGTGTTTTATTGTTTCATTAACAAAAAATGAGCTATTGTTACTTCTCTACATGATCATTTTCATTCATTACTTTCTAACTTGCAGCAGAAGTTCCTTTTACCTGTCTTTAACTAGTTTTCTTAGGGCTATGTGCTCCTTGTGTAGTCCATTAAGAGATGTAATTGCTTCCAGCAAGGAGCAGAGCAGAATCACCCTGTTAACGTGCCTTTTTCTGTTCTGCTTTTATTGGCTTCTGGGTAACAGACTTACTAAGTAGCAGAACTGAGATGCCTGAATTAAAGGTGAAACATACAGATTTCCATACGTGGCACCTAGTTCGTTCCCTGTGATCCTCGTCACAGAATCACAGAATCGATTAGGTTTGAAAAGACCTCTGAGATCATCAAGTCCAAGCTATGACCAAACACCACTATGTCAATTAGACCATGGCACTAAGGGCCATGTCCAGTCTTTCCTAAATTGCCTCCAGGGATGGTGACTCCATCACCTCACTGGGCAGCCCATTCCAGTATCTAAACACCCCTTCTGTGACTAATTTCTCCCTAATGTCCAACCTAAACCTCCCCTGGCACAGTTTGAGACTATCTCCTCTTATCCTGTTGCTAGTTGCCTTGGAAAAGAGACCGATACGCACCCAGCTACACCTTGTTCCAATCCGCTTAGATGCAGAGGGGAACCATTCCCATAAGCAAGATTAAGGCACAAATGAGGCCAGATGCTGGATCCCAAAACAATAATTCAACTTTATTTTGTAACACAAAAGAGCAGAGAGAAAGAAGAAAGATAGAAAAGTAGAAAAAGCTAAGTGTAACTGTTAAAAGCACTGGAGTTACCATCACCGTGAAGTGCTGCCAGCTTGCAAGCTGGTAGGTCCCTATAAGGCTTCTTCCCTGATCTCCTTATAGCCTCCGAGGAGTGAACTGGCAAGTGGGGTTACAGAGTGGCAGCAGCTCCCTTAGTAGTCCTTCAAGTCCCCCAGCAGTCCCCTCAGCAGTCTCCCTGTTCACCCTGGGCACTGCCTTAAATATTCTCGCTGTGGTAGACCCTGAGTGTCCATTGGCCAGTTCAGCAGTATCCAAGCAAAGTTCACCTAGTACCAAGATGGACCCTGAGTGTACATTGGCTGGTTCCCCAGTATCCAAGCAAGATCTACCTGACATACCTTATTTGGGAGAGTAAGTCCTTGCCATTCTTGATTGTAACAACGTTTTATATTTTTTTGCTAGGAATAGCTTGTCTACCTGCCTCTGATAGCTTGCTAGGTATCTCCTGGAGCTTTTGCAAGTAGCTCAGCTCCTTCAGCAGCCTAGCTGTTGCATCAAGACTTTTTAGCTCCATGCTCGAGGCACTGGCAAAGCAGACTATCTTTAATCAGTCCATTACAAACCTCCTTTCATGTAGGTGTAGAAAGAGATAAGGTGCCCCTCAGCCTCCTTTTCTCTAGGCTAAACAACCCTAGATCCCTCAGCCACTCCTCACAGGACATGTTCTTCAGACCCTTCACCAGCTCCGTTGCCCTTCTCTGGACCTGCTCCAGCACCTCAATGTCCTTTGTGTAGTGAGGGGCCCAAAACTGAACACATTACTGTGAGGTGTGGCCTCACCAGTGCCAAGTACAGGGGAACAATCATTGGCTTTGTCCTGCTGTCCACACTATTGCTGACAGGGGCCAGGATGCCATTGACCTTCTTGGCCACCTAGGCACACTACTGGCTCATGTTCAGCCACTGTCGACTAACACCACCAGGTCCTTTTCTGTTGGGCCACTTCCTAGTCACATTTTCTCGCACTCTGTAGTGCTGCATGGGGTTGCCGTGGCCAAAGTGCAGAAGCTGGAACTTGGTCTTATTGAACCTCATGCCATTGGTCTCGGCCCATCTATCCAGCCTGTCCAGATCCCCCTGCAGAGACTTCCTGCCCTTCAACAGATTGACATTCCAGCCCAACTTGGTGTCCTCCGTGAATTTGCTACTGGTAGATTGAATGCCAACGTGCAGATCATCAATAAAGATGTTAAACAGGACTGGACCCAA
The DNA here is from genome assembly GCF_001604755.1 of Lepidothrix coronata. Lineage (NCBI taxonomy): Eukaryota > Metazoa > Chordata > Aves > Passeriformes > Pipridae > Lepidothrix > Lepidothrix coronata. Next base: position 1,123,124 of record NW_016690373.1, read on the forward strand.
CACTGATCCCTGGGGGGACACGAATAGTGACCAGATGCCAACTGGATGCAGCACCGTTCACCACCACTCCCTGGGCCTGGCCCTCCAGCTAGTTCTTACCTCAGCAGAGAGTTCCCCTCTCCAAGCCGTAGGCTGCCAGCTTTTCCAGGAGTATGCTGTGGAGACAGTGTCAAAGGCTTTGCTGAAGTCTGGGTAGACTACATCCACAGCCTTCCCCTCATCCACCAGGTGAGTCATCTGGTCATAAAAGGAGATAAGGTTGATCAGGCCCTTCCTAAACCAATGCTGACTGGGTCTGATCCCTTGGTTGTCCTGTATGTGCCATGTGATTGCACTTAGAATGATCTGTTCCATAACCTTGCCAGGCACCAAGGTCAGGCTGACAGACCTGTAGTTTTCTGGACCCTCCTTCCAGTCCTTCTTAAGCATGGCCATCACACTGGCAAACTTAGAGTTGTCTGAGACCTCCCCAGTTAGCCAGGGTTGGTGATAAATGATGGAGAATGGCTTCACGAGCTCTTCCACCAGCTCCCCCATCACCCTAGGAAGAATCTCATTTGGCCCCATAGACTTCTAGCATCTAAATGGCTCAGCAGGTCGTTAGCTACTTCTTCCTGGCTCCTCTGTAAGTCATGAAGAACCCCTTGGTATCAGCTGCACCCCTTTGTTTTACGTCACCAGCAAATTTTTCAGCATAAAATGTGCCGTTTGATTCATAGAAACAAAATTGATAAGGCTGAGATGTAATCCACAGCAATGTCTTCAAGGATTCTGATTGCATACTCCCTTTCAACACTTAACTACTGCCACCTCCTCTTAACCTGCCCCCTTAATATCATCCAGCTGTTCATCCCGCAGTGACCCAGACCAAGTTTTTTGGTCTTCTTAAGTATGGGTAGTACTTTCAGTACCCTCCAGACATGTGGGACACCACTCTCCAGACAATGGATATGAAACACTGGGTAACACTATCCAGTACTTTTAATTTTGGGCAGCAGCATGTGAGACATTTATTTCAGCAGGACTTGCAGAACAGCTGCTCCACATGTCACCATGCTATCTGTGCCAATCATCCATAGAACGATTTCTTATAACAACTTTAAAACCTGCAGTAAAAGAAAAAAGTCAGTGTTTTTTAAGTGCAACAAAACAAATCAGAGGAAGCAAACTACCAAAATCAGAGGAAACAAACTACCAATGTCCCAGGTTTTCCTTTTTGTTAAACATGGTAAACATTTGTTAAACAAGATAAGCAATACAGTGTTAGAAAAACTTGACTTCAGAATCTGCAAGTTGACATGGCAGTTCTTACAAAGCTTTGGTCAAAATTCACTAATATCTTGGGGATTTGCTTCTGCTTAAGTTGAGATAATTTACATTCCCATTATCGGTCCTGCTTTGCCCCCAAATTCAACATCATTAACTGTATTGACAAGTGAAGCGAGTGCTCATTTAGTTTTGAAGACCTTTCAAGATTGCCTTTAATCTCGACCTTCTCAACAAATTTCTTTTTCCTTGCTTTATTTTAATTAAAATGTTTGAGAAATGTTTGCTACTATGTCAAATAACCTTTGAAAGCTCTATCAGAGCTTGACTTGCTGTCCTCTTGAACTCTTGATATATGGCTGTTTATTCTAGCATTTCAATGGGAGTTAAATGCTAACCTCTTCTGAAAATCTAGCTCCAGGAATGAGTTCCAAGTTCATAAAAATTCTAGCCTGAATCCTTAAGTATTTTAAAAAGCATGCAAGAAATGAAGAAGGTTAATTACCCGTGACTTCATGTAAGTAATTTAGATACTTTTGAAATTCTTTTCAAGGGTGTAAAAAGCATCAGTCATGTAATCCAAATCTTTTGTAGTTGGCTCATTTTGTGTACAATGAAGAACTACTAATTTATACTTCTGTATTTTCAAGTGTAAAAAGAAACAAGTTTCTACATTGTACTATGATCAGAATCAGTTCACTGCGTATGTTCCTTATTTACTATTCCACACTTTTGTTTTGTGTTAATACAAAAATTACAACATATCAGCTTGTAACATTTTCACTTGCTGGTTTATCTAAAATTTGTTAACATTTGTTTTATAACATATTAGTAAAAATAATGATATTTTTAGAATCAAGAACTGAAAAGATCAAAGCTTCTTAATAAATCTTTTCAGAGTTTGTGCTAACAATTATACTGTTCTATCAAAGTATTTTGAGGCATTTTGTAAAATAAGATACTATTTCATGATTCTACATTCTGGATTATTACTTGGGAAGCAACTGCAAATGCCCTGTCCCTTTTAATACAGGCAATATTTTTTACTTCTGTTTCATCTACGAACACTGGCATTAAACTGGACGTTTAAAATGCTTTTTAAAAAGAAGTCTCTTGGTATTTGTCATAGAGTTTATACACCTTGATGATTCCAACAGCTGGATAAACACTAAATAGACTTTTTTCTAAAATACAATAACCTTGTAGAAATTAGAAAGTGTGAATCTGACATACTCTCAAGGTTATATAAAGACAAAGCAATTAACTACCAAGATTATATGCACAAAAGAAAGACTTCCTGGCTCTAGGCACAACCTGCATATATTGGAATGAAGAGAACAGAAGACTATTCTGCCAGTACCAATGTATATGCAGGAAATAGAAATGATAAAGTATTGCCCTTATGGCAGGAACAAATCATTACAGTTTGGGTCACTGATCCTCCACCCATTGGCATAAAACAAGGGTGACACAGAAGATAAGATGTTAGTTCAACAGCTTCCATATTGTCTGGGAGTCAAACTCAGGACTGTAATGGTTATTTTATTAAAAACTAACCATTTCTGCACAAGCAGAGAAAAGTTTCATGTGCAGTTCTGTTTTTATTTGGCATTATGTGAGTATGACATATGACAAAACTGCCCTGTGCTGCATTTGGGAAGTGCCCTGTCATTCCCAAGCGATGGGATATGTTTTTTGTGTGTCTGTACTTCTGACACCTCAATCTGCTTGATGAAGATACAGCATGCTTGTCTAGCATATGACAGGAGTGGTTGTCCCTGCTTTAGCTGTCCTGTAGTTCTTGTACCATGACTACATTGATTCCTTTTAACATACTCTACCCTGTGAAATCAGTGAGATCTGATGATTTATCCCAATTGAAAATTAAATTCTGATACCTACAACTAGCCCCATGAACACCACTGAATTCAAGTAGTGTCCTTCTCTTTCCTGTGTCTACACAGGAACTTGAAGTTTAGTACCAGTATAACTATTGGTCTTATTCTTTATTTTGTGATCTAAAATTCTAGGCACTTCATGTAATTCAAATAAGTGTTATTGTCTTGGTTATCCAGTACCACGGAAGTGTCTTCCACTATTCTCATGTTATTAATTTAAAATTTTTTAAGGATGCAAGGAGCTTCCAATTTTACTCCTTTTTTTACTCTTTAAGAACGTGGCTAACAATTTTTGTGCTATGAAATAACCATGAAAAGGAAGAAAACTAGCAACGGAATAAGTATTTCATTCCTTCTGGTATTTTGCTCTGAAAAACTAATATGAACCACTAGAAAATGTTATAGTGTCTGATCTCACTGAATAGTAATTTACAATGCAAAGATATGTAATTTTCCTTAAGCATAGTAGACTTGGGGAAAAAAAGTAAGGTATGCAGTCCTGCCCTGTAAACACATGAAGGAAACTGCCCCTGAAGCTGCTATTTCAATCTCATTTTTCTTTATCAACTCTATTTTCGTTATGTTACCTTGTTGGTTTTTAATGACTGTCCTGGCAGTCTTATATGGAGACTCTAAACAGTGGCAAACACTAATAAATAGCTCTTAAAATAGATCTCAAAAAGCAGAAAATAATTGCTTCCTTTTAACAAACCTTTCAGTCTTGGTTCCAAAGGAATAGGCTTATATTTTCTCCCATGTTTTAAGCCCTGGTGAGGAACATATGTGTAGGTAGTTGAAGATCTCAATGTCTATCCCAGCTCTAGGCTCTTTTGTATGTTTGCTATGAAGTGGTAGAAGGAAGGACAGAGGACCAGAGGAGCGGTGGTAGGCTCCATGTTTGTGCTTCCCTGGTATCATGTGAAAGAAACACGGCTGTAGGAGTTAACTGTGAGATATATTTTTTTACCAGCCTCCTTTCCCTGCACATGGAGCATTCCTCATCTCTAGCTGGCTGTATGGAAGAAATTGGGAAGCATTTCAGCAAAAATATTGCAGTCTGTGAAATTTTTCTCAGCAATCAGAATAATTTTTCCCTTTCACCTTTCACTCATCATTAGTGCTAGCATATGTCTTGACTGTGGCATCTCTCAGACTTAAGGATTTACAGAGTTATATGAAGCCTAGTATCGGCACACTGAGTAATAACCCAAAAAAACTTCTCTCTGTTCTTTTCAAACCTAAGACGGATACTCCCAGTGGCCTTTGTCCTATTCAGAGCCTGTGGCTTCATCTCCATTTGGGTTGCAACAACGGTGTGAACTTGAAGGAGAGTTCTGAGTGTCCTCATTCCCCATGTGTCAGAACTTGTAAAGCAGTTCTGGGGGTTGGAAGTGAACTTCTTTTGGAGGAAACTCAATGGGAAGCTCCCCTCCTGAGTGCATTGCATGCAGTGCCATCACAAATGCAGACAGACATAGGAAGCAAAGACAGACCCTTCAAACAGCTTCAAGCTGCATGTTTCATGACCATGTTAGATTCAGGAGACCAGACTATATCTAAGCAGATAATATCCATGAGCCACAGGTTGTGTGGGATTAGGGGGCTCAGCACTACCTCTTTTGATCTACTGATCCACACCTTTAGTGTAAAATTAGGTGCTTGCATAGACATACCCTGAGTCTTACAGCTAGATTCCCCTCTTCTTAGAGGAGCTATCATTTATATATATGTATATATGTGTGTGTGTATATATATATATACATATGCATATACATATATATATGTAAAATAATGAGTGTAAGCACAGGGACTATCAGCAAAATTGAAATTAAATCTTTTTCTACTTCCTAAAAATACTGTAATTTTATCAATGGAAATACAATGCTTACAGAGTGTGATTTTCAGTGAGAATGTTATTCACTGTTTTCCAGAGGGACTGATTGATGATGAGTGGGTGGCAATCGAGTCCCCTTCCAAGGTCACACGTTGAGTCATTGCTTTTTCTAAGACTGCAGCCCAGCATCTTGCTGACTAGCAGTCCTGCTTAATAGAAGCATACTCCACCCGTTAGAAATTACTGGAAATGACCATATGACTTCCAGCCACTGAAGGAAAATGTAACAGAATTGCGTGGTCCCCACATTAATGGATCTAGTTTTCAGGTAAATACTACACAAAGGCAAAAACAATTCTGTCATCTGGATTACTGAAGGGTATTTTCTTCTGTGGTGATCACATACACGTTATTTTGTTGGCCAATTTATTATGCCCAATGCATATTTAGGGTACATTCTAAAATACTTTTAAAAAATATTAATAAGTATTGAAAATTGAAAACATAGCCCTGTGCTCTTCTTAGTCCTGACCTACTTTGGTAAAGAAGAATGTTTAAGTTGCATTGTGTACATTATAATATGTTGAAGAGCAACTGTCTTTAATCTGTGCTTTTTGTCATGAAATTGTTTCTTAATGCTGCCTCATCTCCTGCTGTCCAGGTATGCTGTTTTGCTCCATATGAAATCTGTATGTGAAGAAAATTATATTCTTTGCCATTCAGATTGGAGTAACTGAAGTGTTTTTCTTTTCAGTCAGAATTACTGGAAATATTTTATGCCACTTAAGTCTTCTTGTGTTCAGAATCATCAACTAAGTGGATGAGAAAAGGGTGGTGAAGCCTGTAAACATGTTAACAGAAAATAATTATGAAATGCTTGATTATATATATCACTAAGTGGCAGCGTAAGCATACTTTGAAGGTAAGTATCAGCCTAATGTTCCAAAATCAGGAATGATGTAGAAAAAAATGAAATGATCTCTTTCAAAAGTAGAAGAATTACATGAAAATAAAAAGAACTTGACGTAATTTATAATTGTTAAATAATTTAGATTAAAAAAATGTTGACAGAAAAAGCTATCCCCTTGTTAAAAAAACCTTTGTTCAAGGATAAAATAAAGTGGCCACTTTAAGTGTTTAAATATTAGTAATGCTTTTTTCTACATGATATACATTTTTCTCTTGACTAATTAAAAACCCTGCTTTCAAATGCAAATATGCATGTAAACAATGAATCTCTTAATGAAATTAACAAAATATGGTGTTGGGGCCCCAAATTCAGTCAATGATCTTTGGAAATGCTGACTATAAAACATCTGTGTGCCTGATTCAAATCACTGCACTGTGTAGTCACAGTGAGGTGGATTGACTCTGGCAGGACACTAGGTGCCCACCAAAGCCAATCTGTCACTGCCCTCCTCAGATGGACAGAGGAGAGAAAATATAACAAAAGGCTTATGGGTCAAGATAAAGGCAGGAAGAGGTCACTCACCAGTTACCATATTAGGCAGAACTGGGAAAAATTAATTTAGTTTATTACCAATCAAGTCAGAGTAGGATAATGAGAAATAAAAACAAATCTTAAAACACCCTTCCTCCACCCCTCCCTTTTTCACAGACTTAGCTCTACCTCCTCCCCACCAGTGGCGCAGGGGGACAGGGAATGAGGATTGCAGTGAGTTCATCATATGTTGTCTCTGCTGCTCCTTCCTCCTCAGCAGAGGACTCTTCACAGTCCTTCTCCGCTCCAGCCTGGGGTCCCTGCCACAGATGACAGTTTTCCATGAACTTCTCTAATGTGACTCCTTCCCACAGGCTTTGGTTCTTCACTAACTGCTCCAAGCACTGATCCCTTCCATGGGGTACAGTCCTTCAAGAACAAACAGTTCCAGTGTGAATCCCTCATGGGGTCACAAGTTCTGCCAGCAAATCTGCTCCAGCATGGGCTCCTCTCTTCATGGAGCCACAGGCCCATCAGGAGCCTCTTCCAGTGAGGGCTTCTCACTGGGCCACAGCCTCCTTCAGGCATCCACTTGCTGCATTGTGGGATCTCTGCACCCCCGTGGACCTCCATGGGCTTCAAGGGCACAGCTTCCTCATCATGGTCTGCACTACTGGCTGCAGGAGAATGTCTGCTCTGGCACCTAGAGCACCTCCTACCCCTCCTTCCTCACAGACCTTGGTGTCTCCAGAGCTGTTTCTCTCACATATTCTCCCAGCTTCTCCAACTCTCTCCAGCTTCTGCTGCTTCTTTCCCCCTCTCTTTCTTTTGTCTGTTGTCCCAGATGGATGGGCTTGGGCTTGGCCAGCAGGGGGTCTGTCTTGGAGCTAGCTGGCATTGGCTCTATTGAACATGGGAGAAGCTTCTGGCAGCTTCTCTCAGAAGCCACCCCTGTAGCCTCCTTGCTACCCAAACCTTGCTGTGCAAACCCAATACACACATAGAAAAATCATTCACAAAGGAACAGGTTGTGCTTGACTGGTTTTGAACATCTGCCTGATAAGCAAATCCTTACTAATATTAAGCATCTCTTTTTTTCAGTGTTCTGTTTTAAATCCAAATTACTGAGAGACATTTTCTCAGAACAAGTATTCTAAGTAACTAATACCTCTCCTGTTCCCAAACAAGAACTAAGTATTTTCTTGTTACTCCAAGTGATCTCTAGCACATCTTTGAAACAGATGATTTAATGTTAGCTATTATGTAGACTTTTCTTTTGCATCACTCCTGAAGTTCGCTTTGCATATTCCTAAGGAGAATTCTTATGCATTAAAGTTTTCACAATTCAAGACACACTCTGTAAGTAACATTGTCACTTTAGAAATTCCACTGCAAACTAACCAAAATTTAGAAGACTATGATAATGCAGGCAGTGCAGGAAAACCTACATAAGTTTCAGACTAGCCTCATCTAAGGGATCTTTCAAACACCACAATTGAGTGTTCCTAAACAGCTGTGAATGTATGCAGTTTTATCAGTTTCAGCTAAAGCTAGTTAATTATCTGAAAGATTATCCTCTTAGGAAGATGAAAATATAAAACCAGACTTTTTTTTTTTTTTCCCCAAAGCCTCTCCCTGTTGGGCTGCCTATCAATATGGGAACTGCAGAGGTGTCTCTAGCTCCACATCAAGAGAAGGATCAATACATCAGCTTTACCAGGAAATCTTTGTACCTGCCGTGAAGAGCCATGCATTTTCCTTGTCATTCACACCAGTGTTTCACCTACTGAAAGTCTGGGGTGCTTTCAACACGTAGCTGTAGTCAGAACTGCTTTATGTGGACAAAGAGCAGACTCAGATGCCTCAGAGAAAAGCAAAAGTGAGGAGGCCAAGAATTTTAGATACTGTTTGGGAATATTCTGCTAATCATCTGCAATCTAAATAATCCAAAAAACAGCCTGCCTAGTGCATTGTGTGCTTTGCTGCAACCAGGTATCTAAATCTATAACAGGATGCTTTACAGTGTTTTCTGGAGCCTTTGTTTCCTTCCATCAAATAGATAAACTAAAACCCATTCCTATTAAGGAAGTACATATAATTTATTCATTACCGTAGCTAATAAATAAGAATAAGTTCATGCAGAGAGCTAGCAATGAGAACCTCACCCCCAAAAAATATTTTAGTAGAGCAAAAGTAGCCTGTTGTGTGCGGATGAAATAATCTCCCAAAACCAAGCATATCAAAACATCCAGTGAGAAGCAAGAAGTCTGCTTTAAGTGATTTTTTCACTGGAGAGCTGTGATATAATCTTGCATCATGCCTAAAAGTAGTCTCATAAATCTGGGGCAAATTAGATCATTTACCAAACACATAGTTATTAGGTACAACCTAATGGGATGCTCAGAAGAACACCTGAAAGTGCATTATTGTTAATGCAGTAGATAATGTTCAAAAATAGTTTAAATGAACCAAGTTGCTTGAAAAAAGATGTATTCAGATTCTGAAATCTTTCCAGAGCTTTGTTCATTAAAAGACAATAGTTGGCAGGCTGCCTAAGAAAGAGAATATGATAAAGAGAAAACTATTATATCTGGCACTTCTGCAGGAAACTCAAACTCCTCTGTCTCATTTTTCTGCTCTGCTTGATAATGTAATAATTCTCATGAAGGGAATGCACAGAAATATAATGAAAAATGATATTATTGCACAGTGAAAGATAAAGCAATTTGAAACTTGGTTGTTTCAGAGTACTGCACAGTGCTTTAGCTAGTCCATTGAAATCAACACAACTCATTTGCCTTTAAGTATTCACACTACCTTGAAAATTGAGTTGAGTTCATTTGAGTCTTAGTTTCTGTCTACCTGGACATATCTCTAGGTCATTTCTAGCTCTGTGGGTGCACAGAGCAAGTGCCACAGAGCTGCATCTAAATTTTACTTTTAATCACAGGCAAAACCCGTTTGAAAGGGGTGGATGTGTGTTTGTGTGTGTGTTTGATACTCCAGTGTTAACCATTCAACCCCTCTTTCCTTTACCTCAATAAATTTCTGCCACATCTGATTCTCTTTTAAAAATATGAAATATGAACATATACAAAATACTTCTAAGTAATATAAAAATACAATCTGCAACTGATATTGGGCTATTATCATTAATGCTGTTGTTATCAATCAATCAATCAATTAACTATAGGCAAACTGCTCATTTACTTGTAGGTATTTCTGGGGAATAATTCATTCAAAATTTAATCCAGATTGTACCAAGATCACCAGCAGGTGTTTTTTCTTATTCACTACAGCAGCCAGCTTTTAAACAAACTCTTGACATGTTCTATTAGGTGAGTACGTTGAGAATTTGCTCTACCTGATTTATTAAAAGAAGCAGTGAGCAATTTATTCTTACACCGTATCAGCAAGTAGCATTCAAATCTGGAAAATATCATCATGTGTCATGATATCTCTCTCTCTCAAAACAGAGAAGCATTTGGAAACACTTGAAAGCCTCTATACTAATGAGGACAAAGTGCTCTTTGCAGACAGTGTCACTATGGGGGAACTCAGCCTCCTGCGTGCTCTGCAGTGGGATGTGCTGCCCAGTCTCCTCCCGTGGGTAAATAAAATTCTCCCACTGGTTTGCAGGGCTGTGTGATGAGTGATGTGCTGCAGAGCCAGAGAGAAACAGCAGAAAGTCTGAGAGCTGCACAGTAGTGCTGCTATAACAGAGCACAGGACCTAAGTTCAGGTGTCAAAGATTGATTTCATTTAGACACATCTTCGTAGCACTCAGAATACAGAGCAGCCTCAGGACAAAGCCCTTCAAACAAGTGCTATCTGCCACTGCACCCAAACATTGCTCTTCAGGAGATAAACCGAGTGTCTGTATTTTTGTGACGTTATAGCTGCTAGATTCATTTTAAGCTAATATGGAAAGTTCTGAAAACAATAACATGGAGAAAAGATCAAAGTCATTTAAAGGCACTCCTGAACCCATAAATAACAGTTTCTTGTACAGATAGATGACATTTGGGACCTAAGTTAAAAAGATCAAATCAGCATCACTAATATATGACCCCACGGAGTAACAACTCAAGAACTTATCCTTGAGGGACTGATTCAAGCCTATAAGCAGCTTCAGATCACCTGAAGGTGACCTGATTAATAACACTTCATCTAGGCTAAGGCCTGTTCTTATCCTATCGCTATCAGCTAAACTGGCAAAAATTATGCTTAATAAAGCAATCAAATAAAGAAACATATTTCTTTATGAAAATCTGTTATCTTAGGATCAAAAAATGTCAGTCATAAGGAGAGGCAAAGATAATGCAATGTGGAGATGTAAGTCAAAATTTTGGAACACTAGAATCACATTAGTATTTATATTAGCAGTATAGTAAGTAGCAGTATGGAAGCACTTTACAACTGCCAGTAGAAAAGAGAGAGAGATATCATAGCAACAGAAGCAACAGCCTGTCCTGGAACAGCACATCCATCAGCATCAGCTGGACAAGTAAATAGGACAACTGGGAAATTACAATTGTATGAATAACTTTATTTTAATGCTTAAGGTTAAAGAAATTTTCATTTTTGTAGAGGTAGAGATTTAGAAAAAACACCTCCTTAGTTCAGAGGAAAGGTAAATACACTGTATGTTAATGACTAGGAGTTTCAAAAAAATTCTCACTGAATAAGGAGCTCTTAGTCGTAAGAGTTGTGGAATCCAGCTTCATGTAAAGCAGTGGAATCATCCTAAAAATTATAATTCACAATTTCATTGTAACTATAATGAAATGTGAGCTTGCAGATCAAACAAACTCCTCATTAAAAGCCATGAATCAAAGAAGCATTAAAGCAAAGACATATTTGATAATCTGATGCAGATACTGAAATTGGTATTGGGCTAATTAAAATGTTCACTATAATACAGAACACTTCAGATATAAAAATGTTATCATAAGCTGCCAAACAGAAAGATTTAAAAACTGATAAAACAGTTCCCTAGATGATTCAAATCTCCCACAGTGTCCTTGTAGGGTTTTGGGGTTTACTTCAAACCCTGCATAGTGTTCAGAACAGAATAAGAAGCTGCTTGAAAAAAGGTGTTTATTACAAATATTGGTTTCAATAAATCATAAAGTGGTACAGTTGGAAGTGACCTCTTGAGATTGCCTAGACTGGAGCAGAGTCAGCTAGCCTAGGTTGCCCAGGACTGTGTCCACTTGAGTTTTGAATATCTCTACAGATGGAGAAGGCACAGCATCTCTGGCAACCTGTTCCAGTGCTTAATCATCCTTATAGAAAACTAAAAAGTTTTCTTGCATTTGGATGGAATTTAATGTGTTGTAATTTGTGTCCTCTTTTCCTGTCACTGGGCACTACTGAGTAAATTCCAGCTCCCTTTTCTTAATTCCCTCCCAACAGGTATTAATACACATTGATAGGATCACCCTCTGTTCTCTGGTTTTCCTTTTAAACTCAGAAGAAGAAAATATATATACTTTTTTGTAATTCAGCAGGACATTGGGTAAATCTCACAAAAAATTCTGGAGTTAAAATACTTGTAAATTGTGCCCCCTCCCTCCAGGTTGTTGATTCAAGTGGGATTCCCAGAGTTTGTTCCATCCCAGATTTTATAAGGCATTTTGAGAAATCTTTGAGAAACTTTCTGCTCTTGGCTCTTTAATTGAAATAGATTGCTAATGAAAAGCTGTGAGCACAGTTAACTTCAAAAAGGTTGGTTTCCTTTGCTGAAGAGAGGATCCCAAATAGTGTCTCTTTTTAGTGCTTTGTCTATCAGCAGAGCAACAGTTATCCTGAAATCCTTGCACACATCTAAATGCATAAGTCTATAAAAAAATGAGGTTATAAGCTATTTACCAGAGAGGCTGTAGCTTGGTCTTTAATTATATTCCCACAAAAAATCTAATATCAATCATTTGAAGGAAAAAATGGATACTGCTGTGTATAATATGAAGGAGTAATTTACCTTTTGTTCTGCAGAGCAGAGATTGGGAGTTGTACCACATTTAAATTCTAACATTTATGTCCTCAAATCACTGCTTGAATTTCAAGCCTTGCAAATGTTTTGGACCTGTGCGGCCATTTCCCAAGTGCAGCCATGAGCTGATTGAGCTCCTAGTTCACAGGAGAACTGAAGGAGAAAGGCTGTCCACAGGGATCTAGACGCTTTCCAGAGGGTCCTGTATCCTAAGGATCTCCCTTGCAGCTGACCCCACTCAAAGACAAAGTATATAGTCAAGTGTCTTCTACTGCAAAATGTTGTGTGGGGGTCATGTCCAGAAAGGTAACACAATGCCCCAGAACCCTTATATAATTTTGGAGATGCCTTGGACACCAACAAAAGACACCCATTTAGGGTCCTTTTAATAAGTAGTAGTTAATTGTCACTTGAAATGAGTCTTGATTCGAAAATTGAAAAATTCTAGGAAAAAAAGAAGTATAGTAGCCTTCTTCAGTGATTAGAAAGCAATTAATATTCTACAGATCTCAGTGCTGAATACATGCTGTGTTTTCTCTGTTTTCATAAGAAATTAAAAAAAAAGTGAACATTGTGATGAAAAGATGAAGCAGTATGTGCTACATTGCCAGACATGCTGGAAATATCATTTTGTTGGAGAATTTACCTGACAGTTTATTCAGCTGCTTTCCTGGCAGGAAGAGTACAATAATGATATTTCAAGGTGGCTGAAAAACAGTCAGAGCAATTACACATAGCAGAGTATTCAAAATGAGATAACAGAAATCTTGACATTTAAATCTGTGAACATATCAGTTGTTTTTATTTTTAACTGCATTATTAGATGTAAAACAGCCAAACCTAATAATTGTCAGAAACAAAGAAGATCTATTTTGGAAAAAATTAAAGACTTAGGAACACTGAATACATTCTTCTGTATACCTGTTTGCTAGGCAGCAAACAGTTTAATAATCATTTAATAATCATTAGAAACACGGTCACTTAGTACATTAACTATAATGTCTAGTCAGTGTGAACATAGTTTACATCAACTACAGACATACCAGGGAAGATTATCCAGGGAATAGAAATCACATTAATTAAATGTGAAGATGATACCAATCTCAGAGCTTTTCTTAATATTAGAGAAGAAAGCAAAAATGACATGAGAACACAGAAGTATTAGTATATTCAGTAAATGAGAATTCCAAATTCCTATTAGAGAAAGGCAAGCTAACAGATCTGCTTGAAAATCATCTGTGATAATCAATATGAGAGAAACACGAAAAGCAGGGGAAATAGTGTGCATCAAATGATATGTTAATTTGTAGCATGATACAACAAGAAAATAGATGAAAACTGCCTGTGCGACTACATTAAGCCTGCAGTAAGCTGGTGATAGTCTCATGCTACACAGCTCTATCAGAGCAGTTTCTGAAATATTGCCTTTATTTTAGAGACTGTCTTTAAATGAATAAAGTAAACAAAATGAAAAGAAGTTCAGAAACAATTGTGAGGAAAGACTGTTCCAACAAGAGCCGCTGAAAGACCTCCCTACACTTCTTCTGGACAGGTGGTTACTGAAGCAGGGTCTGTGGTGTTGTGTTTGGTCATGGCTCAGCAGAGTAAAGCCGTACATGGTCATTGTAAGATGAGTGTGTGTCTGTGCATGTGTTTTTATAAGTGCTACAGATGGCTATTTATGGAAAACCACCTTTTGGTTCTTGCACAATATTAATTTCTTTTCTGGTTCCATATACCTGACATGGATAGACAAGCTGGAAAGTTGAATGTGGCACATGATGTTGTAGAGGGCAGGATTCAGCACCTCTCCCACCAGGGAGAGTGTAAGGAAGGCATTAAAGACTGTATGAATTTTAACGGGTCTGCCAAGCGGTAAGGGATGCCTTGCTACAAACTGCTTAATCTAGTGAGACCAGCTCTCGTCTGATGAAGGGCACAACTCCTGCTTTGATTTACAAAAACTTAGATGGGGTTGAGGCAGAATCTGAGGTTTTCTATCCTGCTAAACCCTTAACAACTCTCTGAGCACTGGGAAGCACTCTGAGCTCTCTAAGGAAGGCAAAGGTTTTTTCAAAAGGACATGTATGAAAAAAAGAAAAGTAATAAATATGAAAGGGAAAATATGTTTGGGGGAGTTAAAACTGGGATCTACTATACTGTAGATGGGACTAAAATCCACAGTTTGAGATTTCCAAACCATCTGGAGAGATCAGATGCAATGGTGCAACTGGAATGCTGTTGATAATCATTGATGTCCACATTTAATGTCAATACCTAGACTTTGTAAAATGAATATCTTGCATTATCATTGTTACCACCATTTTTGATATTGGTATGGTAAGATTCTGATGCCACATGATTGTTAAACAGACAGAAGATAGTGAACCTAAAGTCCAATCTTAGTACTCAAAGTACCTACGTATGTACCAGTAAAGTCAATGTCATGTTTTATAGTCAAGTACTTTGGACTTTGTGTATTGGGTCTGACTGAGATGGAGTTAATTTTCCCCATAGCACCCCTTATAGCACTGTGCTTTGCATTGGTAGCTAGAAAGCTGTTGATAACACTCGTGTTTTGGCTACTGCTGAGGAGTGCTGGCACAGCAACAGTGCTGTCTCTCCAACATTCCCTCCTCACTAGTAGGCTAGGTTTGGGCAAGACCTTGGGAGGAGACCTAGCCGGGGCAGCTGACCCAAACTAACCTAAGGGACACTATATACCATATGAGGTTTGCCTAGCAATAAAAGCTAAGTAAAAGGGGAAAGGGGGGCCAGGAGGAAGGCATTTCTTACAATGTTTATCTTCTGGAGGAAGATAGATTAAAATTGTTTAATTGCTTTTTGCGTACATTTCTAAATAAACATCAAATTGAAGATTCATGAATATGTGTTACAAGGGATTGATTCTAACTTTTCAAACGGAGAATCATAAAAAATCTGTTGAAAGAAAATTTGGACAGTTTCTCTGTTAGTCTGCCCCTTGGTAACCATGGAAACTGCAGACTTGCCCGGGACATAAAAGAGAACTATATTGCACTGGACACATTTATTTGTTTAGATTTGAAGTTTTACAGCAATGAAAGTCTTATAACATTGCACAGTGGCTCTCTGTCAGGACCATGACCTCCACACTGCAGCAATACTCCTTGGAAATAAGGAACTCTGTAAATCTCTAGTGATCTGGTACAACAACTGCTGTTACTGTTGTCGGGTCTGTGTTCCTGTGAAGCAGAAAATCATTACAGATCAACAAATCAGACTTCTAAGGAAATATTGGAAGATGATGGTATCACCTCTCTCTCTTCCAGCCATGGCAGTGAAGAGAGATACAGTGAACGCAGGAGCTGTCCCAGCAGCATCCTGTCTCCCCCAGAGATGCACAAGAGAAGTAGACCTCAAGCACTCATCCCCTCTTTATCAAAACGGTATGTCTCATTCAAGAATTATTAGCTCATAAAGACAGCCCACATCCCCACTGTCTGGAAACACAGAGTCACATCTACGCTATAGGTACTATTATGATACACAATGATTCTGCTTTGCTTCAGGGTAAAGATGATAGAAAGTGCAGAGTAGTGAGGAACTGGCCAGCTGAAATTCAATGTGCTAAGAAAGCTGTTCCTAAAGAAGGGAAGAAAAGTTAAAAATTAATTTTAATACAGTTTTGTCTGTGACTTGTTCGGTGATGAGGCAGCTGCACAAATTTTTTTTTTTCAAATACCCTCATAGCAAAAAGGGATACTATTTTAATTACCGATTTTGTCCAATGTCATTTGGAAAAAATACTTAAAAGAAGGTCCATTAAGAATTTTGGATCAAGTGTTATTTATATAGGTACATCCCACTATTAGATTGTTATCTAATTGCTAACATTCACCCCAAAATCCTGAATGTATTGAGGATTATTGAAATTGAGGGTTAAATTTATTATTTCTTCTTAATTTCACTTAATTTTTGAACATGCTCTGGGGAGAATAATATTTGTTCCCTGGGGAATAAATAGGACTGACTGCTGCTGTGCAGGTTTTTAATCAAATATGTGTCCTATGCATTACAGATCAAACCAAAGCTTTTCTGAATTGGACATACTGCTGAGTTAACTTTCAAGCATTGTCTACTGCTTTAGGCAACATGTGGCCAGATGAACTGTGTAGACAAGTGAATTTTCAGCTCTGTGGCCAAACAAAACAACAACAGTAGACAAAATGCCCAAATAAACAAACAAACAAAACCATAACAAAGAAACCCAAATAAGAAAAAAAGTAGTTTAGGAACTGAAGTAAAACTCTTTAGCCTAAAGTTCTTGTCTTTAAAGACAATTTCTAAGTCAGGTTGATTTCAAAACTATAAACTTCATACAAAACAAAATAGAATAGCTAAGATTTTTAAAGTCTCTATTTTACCTCTTTATTTACCTGAAAATATTAAAAAAACTACTATTTGAATCATGAGAAGTTTTGGGTATGCTTTGTATATTTGTACAGAATTGTTAGTTTGTACTTCATAACATGTTTTGCTGAGATCTTTTGAGGACTTGGTAATATCACAAAAATCTTTACACAGAGCACATGACTGTAAGGTATTAGTTCCAAAGCGGCAGATTTGTTTCCTTGGTATGATTTTACACTGAAAGGTTGTTTGGTGATTTCCATGTGGGGTTTTTTTTTCATTAAAAATCATAAGCATTAATCTGGAAAATAAAATGCTATCCTTTTTCGTTAGCAAAGTTACTTTTCTTCCTTTTAAAGACCAGCTTTTCAGAATACACTGTCCGAAAGGGGTACAGGGAACACCTTTCCACATAGTTTTGTGGCTTCATTTTCCATTTCAACCATTTAAATAGGTTTTCATCTTTTTCATATTTTAAGCATTAAGTATAAAACACATATATAAACAGAGAATATTGGTGCCGGCAACTTATTTATGCTTTCAAGAGTTTTGACCTAATCTTTGAAATCTCATTCCACCAATTCTTTCTTGGCTTAAATGTGAGTTTGGCTTGAATATCAATTTGGGGAAAGGTCCAAGGAGGAGGAAAGAAAGAGTGAACTTTCTGCTATTATGGACTGTAAGAGAGACAATTAATAAAATTATCTGGAAAGTTGCCAATACTGTGAGAGATATATCTATTAATCTTGAATAACTTTGAAATAAAACAAAATAAATGCAAAATAAATAACAAGATTGTTAAAGAGCAAATTCACACAGAATCTCAATGTGAAAAATAAATTAAAACCATATTTAAATTTCAGATATGACAAATAAATGGAATCTTTCATCACACTGGACAAATTAAATTCTTTTGTTATTTAGGGTCTATCAGGGAATTTGAGAAAAATAATAAATACATGTTCTAAAAAGCTAAGACAAAAGAGAAATATTTTGTGAAGATCATAGAAAGTAATTAAATGCCAACTCCCTTGGTAATTAACAATATGAAAACTCTGTAAACATGCTTTTAGGATTATGGGATTATTATAATTTACTAGCTCAATGCATTCCTTTGTCTTTACATGCAGGAAAAGTATTTGACAAGGTTGAGTGGTCAGTTTCTAATCAAGTAAATATTTTTTAAATATTTCAAGGATACAGAAGTGCAAAATGAGTTTTAAAAAGCAGTGGCCTTGACAAGTTTAGAAAGAAATTTACTTTCAAAGAGAAAGTAAAATATTTCAGAATTTCACAGCTGTTTTGAGAGTTATATTTCATTCCATTTCCCATATCTGCTGCTATGCCCCAAAGTAATCATAGCAAAAATAAAGCATTCTGTTACAAAATTCTTGATGTCTACAAGGGCCATTTACATTGTGAATACTATTTCTTTGAGGATGTACGTTACATAAAGTAATTTAAACTGGGATATGTGAGCTGAAACCATATTAAAACCACCAAACGTATGGACTGTACTTGTCAGAGGACAGGAACATACCTATAACAGAGCTGCTAGAGAGCTGAACATCAGTAAGCCCCACCATTCCAGGCAATCAAGTCTTTGTTGGGATGAGCTGTAGGATGGGAACTGTGATGATTCTGACCTTCGCTCAGAGTGTAACTTGTTGAATTATTGGTATTAGGGGAAAGTGGGAAAAATCCTGATTAAATAATCAATTGTGTTTTCATCAGGCATTAGGAAGCAAAGAAACATTGAATTAAATTCTCTGCTGCTTCTCATGAGAGGGAGTGCACAGGGTGCACAGCTTGGGGGGCAGGGGGGGTTAAGGAAAGGGATGTTTAAGGAAACCCTCTAGTGCAGATTAAGTGAATTATGTGGGAACACAATGCTGCACACATGAACACGATGCTGCCCAGACGTTGAAAGGGCTTCCACCTGCCCTGTTGGCAAACCTAATACAAGGATAGGATTGTGTAAAGGGTTGGATTAGAAATCTGTCCTATTTATTCTAACTATGGACTTTACTTCTCTTTATTTTTTAGTTTTTTCAAGGAAATTTATGATAGTAAGAATTTAGTATAGTTTTGTTTTAAAAGCTTCATTAAGTTCCCTTATAACTGAGAATATTGGAAGAGAAAAAGAATAGTAAGTCCTAGGTTATTATTATTATGTATTTATTGTTCACTTATTTAAATTTGCAGAGCTTGTTACAGACTAAAACAATTTATTTTCACTAAACTGGAAGCTGAAGTAGTGTGTGATTCCTCTGAGATTTGGGATTGTTATTGGTTTGTATATGTCATTCTCTTTGTGAGTGAATGAGAGCATCACATTATGTTGCTCATAAATATGCCATTGTGATATACAGTAGACTTTAAGTCTCTGAATGCAGCAACACATCCACGACTTTTTCTTAATCATGAACTAAAATTAAACTTGTTCAGCTCATCTCTTAGCATAATAGAGGCATCCTTCCCTCTAATTGCAGCAAAGGTTTCAAAGCATCTCCCTTGCTTAAAAGACTTTATTAGGCTTTTCAAGGTGTATTAAATAGAGTAAGGGTTATGTCAAGTGATTTTTCACTCTCAGCAAGCCAGCATGGGAGGAACAGTAGATTTATTCAGTGTATTTTTCCAGTCAATGTATTTACAGCCAACACATTTGCTTGAGATAAAGCTAAGCAAATTCCTAAAAGCTTTTTTTTTTTTAGATGATTTACAGCAGAGACCTCCTGCATAATTTCATATTTTCTCTCTTCATTTCTATGTATCCAACTCTTCTTATCATTAAAAAATCATCCCCAGGTGGGTGGAACTGGTTCCTCTGAGAACATCTCTGAGTTTTTTGTGTCACTTTAGAGGACACAGGTGCTATGTTTGGGGCAGCAAATTAAACTGCATTGGGCTTGCATTTGCCTTTTGTGTCTTATTCCAGCACAGCCATATTGCCAGGACAGTAGGTATGTGTTTTTCTCTTTATATGAAGAGTGGTTGGGTGAGTTTTTTTCTACTGCCACAGCTGACCATTTCTGCACAGCTGTGCATCTTCAGAAATGCCAGCTGATGCGAGATAGTATGAAAGTCTGTGATTGCACAGTGTAGTGGCTTGAGTACAAAATGAGGTCAAAAGCCATCCTAGGCTCTGATGCTAGGGGCTATAGGCGGACTTGGGTAATGCCGATAATGCTGGAAAAACAGTGATGATGACTCAGATATGTCGGCTGTAAAAGGCAAAGAATGGGGAGTAACGAACAGAGAAGTACATGTGTTGCTCCACCTACTACCCTGGTCTAAGGCTTTACTATTTTTTTTTCAATACTAAATGAGAGTATTTGATTGTTAGTAACTTCCAAAAAAACAACAGAGAAAATGGCTATTACCTTGTAACTAACCTTGTTACTCCACTATTTGCTGCTTTTTGCTGTTAACTTTCATTACTATTTCAAGTTACACTGTATAACAGGTTTCCATTGTATCTCTTTTCAGTGAGGCTTTTGTACACTGTAAAATTATCATTGCAGTTGTAGACCCATTAAATACTTTCAGAGTGGATTTTGCCTCCGTGGACAAGTTTACAGAGAAAGTACTGGCTCAGGTTGAACATCAAAAGAGTCGTGGAGGAGAAATTAGATTATCTACAGAGTACATCTACCAGCATTGTTTCAATTTTTTTGGAGTGAGGGAGTCTCCCTGAATGGGGGCAACAGGGCAGGTTGAGATGCATCCGTAGGCAGTCCAGTCATCCCTCTTTGCCTATATATCTTTTTCTTTAGCATGGGAGAGGTTCAGGACGGACACAAGGAGAAGCTTCTTTCCCATGAAGATAATTTCACCTAGACACAGGTTACCTAGAGAAGTTGTGCAGTCTGCGCCTTCAGAGCATTTTTCAGACCTGTCTCTTCCAGCCTAGATTGTCCTGTGATCCTCCAGAAAGGGAGGAAGTGCTTTTTGCCTGTCAGAATGCTGGAGGAGCTTTAAGTCAAGATTATTCTCCTTGTATGCATGGATACACAGGTAATATAAACACTATTCCTCAAAGAATTGCTTTATAGTGTAAACACTGATTCAACTTACAGTAAAAATCAAATACTGGATATATTTATGGTAAACTAGTAACACAGCTAAGATTACTCAAAGAAACAACTTTTCCAGTATTTTCCTTTCACAGTACAATAGGCTGGTATTACCATGTAATTTCACAGTAAATCTAAGTAGTAGTCTTGCTAGCTGGCAGCTGAAGGTCCTGAAAATTTCAGGCTCTGGGTGATGTGTATATTTCTATATTCACAGCTGTA
This sequence comes from Lepidothrix coronata, assembly GCF_001604755.1. Lineage (NCBI taxonomy): Eukaryota > Metazoa > Chordata > Aves > Passeriformes > Pipridae > Lepidothrix > Lepidothrix coronata. The sequence goes on from NW_016690373.1 coordinate 1,144,248, forward strand.
ATACTGTAAAGTTCACATTTACACTGAGATAAATGAGCAGCCAAAGTTGCCAGCTCTTGTGCAGCAGAAAGCTGAGGGTGACTGTAGTGCAATACGAAAGACCCATTAGGTGATGTGGTCTTGTCTTGGTATAGCACTGCTACTTACATCAGTAGACTAGGTGGCTAAGAAAGAATAGAAAGATGGTATGGCCTTGAGACAAGTCTTTCTTCACAATTTTCTCAAAGGATTCCAAGTCCAGGGCACTCATATGACCAGAAAAAGTCACCTCTGTCCATACTCCTAAACCTTAAGGATAAGAACATACTTAGATATTCTGCTGGATCAGGATTGAATTACCTGTAACACGTTCAGTCTGATCCCACTGGAATCTGAATGAATCTTGTCTTCATCACTTCAAAATTTGTCCTTATCAGCCCATTGTGAGTCTCTACCAACATGGCAATACCAGGAAATAAAGCACATTATGCTCAGTAAACTGAAAACCAGCAAGGAAGTTCTTCTTCATCACAGACCTTGAAATGTCAGGCCCAGTAAAGCTCACAAGAGCAATATATTTTAATTACGTGAACACTTTATGTTCTGTTTCACATGAACCATACAAAATCTTTCTGAAATCTAGCTTAATTCCAATGTGTTCTTCATCAGGTTTTCTTTTTGTCTGGAAATGTTGCAATAACATGGGCTGAAAAGGCTGGACATTACAGCCTCACAAGGCACGTGGAGAATAGCGGCACCACTTTGTTACAAGAGAAGCGTTACCCATTGTCCTGCATATAATCCTACTGAAACACTTTGGAAACTTGATTATGAGAAAATTGCATTTCGGACGTGTTCCTCCAGCTTTCTTCTGGGAAAATGAAATGATCAGTGGAGTTTTTTCATCTTGTATTTGCTCAAGGCATAACAAAAGAGAAGAAAAAAGTATTTGCATACATGTATGTATCTAATAAGAATTAAACCTCTATTAATAATTGCTCCTGCACATTGCATTTCCAAAACAAAGATTAAACCCCTTACAGTTTAATTTATATCTAGTGTAGTCTCATATTACCTATTTGCATACCAGTCACAGTACCACAAATCCTGATTTTGTGAGCTGTGAATGTCGTATAAGAGTCCTATTGAAGACCCTCAGCATAATAGAAGATCAGGCTGCATAGAGGGTGCATTATAATGTAACTCCTCTATACTTACTGCTTTGTTGTTCTGCTAATAGAAAGATTTTTTTCTTCATTTCTTACCAGTTATTTGCTGGATCTAGTTTTGTCTCTCTAGATTGTGAGCAAAATTCTTTGCTGATGCAGATGGGTACCTCTGCTTTCATTGATGTTGTGCTTGTCTGCACCAGCAAATCATTGACCCCAACCTCAAGAATAACAATAATTCCATTATATGAATAGGTTGTATTGTTTTCCCCCCAAATATGTGAATAAGGAACTGAGAAACACCTGCATTATTTCTATGACTTGTGGTACACTGTTTCTGTTCCTGCTGAAGTGATTGCTGTGGTGTTACATAAAAGAGGTTGCTAAAAGGAGCAAGCAGGCAGGGTGAAACGATGACCCAGGTATGGGGCAGGCCACCAAGGGCAGCCAGGTACAGACTTGGCACGGGAAAACTCCAAGCCGGATGATAGTGGCACACTGAAAAGAAGTAGATGTGAACTGAAAGACTGGAGTTTCCTTACAGCCCTAGCAAATGCTGTTGGGCCACTTTTACCCCAGGAGATCATGTTGTGGACTGGCACAGACTCCATTCTGCCAGGTACAGCTACATTAATGGCAAAAATAAGAAGAAATTAAGATTTGTTTCTGTGCAGCTTGTTTGCTGTCTTGAGAGTTCAACATGTAAGACACTTTGTAACCACAAGACAAACAAAAATATTATCTTGGGAGCTTGTGAGTAGGTGCCTGGTCATACAGGGTGAGACCTGGTTGTCCTTCATCAGTCTCTCAACATAGCAACACAAGGAGACAGTTCTCTTTCCTTTATTTTGGCCATGCCAAGTGAAATTCAACTAGTCAGATAGACCTCAGAAACTCAGATAAGGACAGAGAATAGTAACAGATGTCTAATAACAGCAAAATGACTCCTCTGTAGCACAATTAATTGTTTTGCTCCCAGTATTTCTCCTGAAAGTGCTTACAAACCCATGCTATTCAATGTCCTGCTTTCATTTTTAAATACTGGGATTATAGCCTGTGGTAAACCACTTGGAATAATACCTGATATCTCTACTTCTTGCTAACATCTAAAAGATAACATTTGTCTAATAATGTGTTAATACATTTGAAGAATCAGTTTTTAAAAAATAAAATTCATATTTCAAGTTTTACATAACCTTTCTTTTCTTGGAAATTTAAGAGATGAATTAAAGTACTCTCAATTTGCTATTGCTGTAAAGTGGTTGACTTGATAATGTCAGATAGTATTTAAATCCTCTTCTCTGTTCAGTCAGTGTCAGTCTTATTTTAAGCAGCCCAATGTCATCCTTTGCTTTTTCCGAAATAATTATGGAGATTGTAAATGCAAAAAATGTCCTTGATAAAACACCGTTATTATCGCCTCTTTGTTCATTGAACAAAAAATTATTTCTGTTTGGTCTGTCAGTTTTCAAGTTTCTAATAATCATTCAATGTGATCTCATCTTTGCTGATCCTCAATGATTTTTGTTCAGTCATGGTCTCTGCACTCTCAGAATGTGATTGAAACCAGGATAGGGAAATTCCAGACTAACCAATTGGTTTTCATGAACCCTTTCTATTACAATCCAACAATAGCAAGACTGGATGAGATAGCTGTATATAAGGTTGATCGCACTAAAGTCTCCTAACCCAGAGTAGGTCCCCTTGTCTTTGGACAGAGAGATTAATTAAAGGACCTTTTCAAGTAGTCTTTCAGGCTTTTCCCAGTGGCCTGAGGAGTTCAAAATGGTGGGTTCTCATAACAAATTATTCACTTTTCCCCCCAGTATAATATCATCACAACCACTTACAGACTAAGTTTTACTTAGGATACCTTAAAATGCTCTTAGAAAACAAATGGGTTTCTGGAATTTTGCCAGGGTTTCTATTGAATCTTCCCTTGAGGTTTCCTTGGTTAGCCCATTTATCAACAACAGTGAAAACATCAAGGGGTAAGTTGATAATTACTGGTAGTGGAAGCATAGAGGAGGAAACAAGGATGATCAAAGTTATGAAGAAGCTTCTGTAGAGGAAACAACACAGACAAAGACTCTGCAGCTTGGAAAAAGGTCAGCCAAGGAAAAAAAACAGTATAGTTCTATAAAATCATAAGTGTCAAAGATTAGATAAATATAGAAAAAATATTTGTTGTTCTTTTGAAGAAAAATGAAATGAAATCAGAAGGTGAATATTTCAAGATAGATAGAAATGCTTGTTCACACAGCAGTGGCAAAGCTGTGAAACCCCTCTGTTCAAGAGAGAGTGGAACACAACTTGCAGAGGTTTACACTGAGTAAAAAAAAAAAGTAAGACAAATGCACAGCAGAAGAAGTTACACAGGATATTAAATAAAAACAACAATAAAATATGTCAAACCTTTGGCTCAGGAAATCTCCGATCCATTACTTTTGGATGTGAGAAGAATATGTACAAGAGATATCACTATTTGTTTGTCCTCTTTTTTTCTCTTTCCTAGGCATTCCCCATTAGTCATTGCCAGGGACAAGAAACTGGGCTAGAGGAATATTTAGTCTTACTCAGTAGAGCTTCTTTTTGTGTTACTCTTTACAAGTTTCAAATTGATTTAGCAAGTTTGCTATTTCTAGAATTTTCTTCTTATTTCTTAGAGGAATGATGTATAGAATTTTCTTCATAAAAAGCTACAAAAGTAACATATTGTAAATAACCCTTACCAGTTGGTTTTGTATATAAAATAAGACATAGTTCCCAAGTAGTTTTAAGCTTTAGAGTCAATAACTCGCAAATTTAATTTCCTTTTTCAGAAAATGTTTTTTATGCCTAAGGGTTTTTCTAATGGTTTCTGTCATCACATGCTGTTTCCCTCTAGTATTAGTGACTTCTCAATATACTGGTTTGCATCAGTATTCTTGTGAACCGCTTAGACATTTTATCTTTTGTCCTAGTTTTAACTTTTCTTCAGCTCTGTTTATCAGCTGACTGTCAAAGACTGTTTTATGACATGCTTTAGAAGATCTTTCTCTTCTTTCTTTTCTTCTTATGATTCATTTGAAAGCAATGTCCTCCAGTTTTGCATGTGAATCTCAATCCTGGAGAAGACTGAGTTTCTTAAACATGTGATCTCACTTCCACTGCAATGTGATCCAACCATGCTAAAACAGCAGGATCTTTACCACTTCATTAATGAATTCAGTTAGTTTGGCATAAATGTGTAGTGTGAATAAGTTACACAGTCTTATTCCTCTAGGAGAAACAACTGATCCAACTGTGAAAATAAAAAGGCTAAATATGTCATTATCTATATATTTTTATTTCACATCTTTTTATAATAAAATAATCTACAACGGAAGACCTTCTACAGACATAATTTTCTTTTCCAGAGTATTGCAACAATTCAAGGAAACACACAATGTAAGAGTTTCTTTTTAATTTGCAATGTACTTTGTTGTTACTAATAACTGAAAAATGTCCCTATTAATGCAACCAATTATACCTTCTTTTTCTTAAAAATATATTTGCTTTCAAAAATATAAATTTGTCAGTGTTTCTTATTATTTTTTCTAAAGCAATAAATGTCTGCTAAAAAAGGCTGTCTTTCACACCGCTAGAAAAATTGTAAAATAATTTAAGTAAGGATATTTTAGTGTTTCCAGTGTTTCCTTCCCTTTAATAGTGCTAATTAGAAGTTGTTCATTTAAAAGAATGAGATACATTCAATAATTTATCAAAAAACCTGGAAAGCCTTTGGATATTTGATAGGGTTTGGCCTGATTGGCAAAGGATTTGTTTGATTTTTGGTAGGTTTTGTTTTTTGTTTTTTGTTTGCTTGTGCATGTGTGTGCATATGGATCTATGGAATATGCCTGAATATAGCTTGGCTTTAAACTTGGAATACTGATTCTTCAGCTCCTCACTTCCCAACTCCTTCAGCTCCTCACTTCCCAACTCCTTCATCTCTGCAGCCACTTCAGATTAGAAAAAAAAATAAATCTAAAGAATCTCTAAATGGCTAAAGATTACTGAACTATATCTTTTAGCTAATATGCCTGGATGTGTGAACTATCCCCTTTGCAGTACAGAAGAGGTATCTTTCCCACCTATGATGTTACCTGTGTTAAGGACAAATTACCTCCAAGTTGTGCTGGGCCCTTTATCCTCTGTCTTTGCTTATCAGAGGGCACTCTGGTTCTTTATTTCTAGCCTACATTTTCTCTGTTTTAACACACACAGACTTGTTTAAACAAGCTGCAAGCTTGTATGAAGTCACAATTAGTATGCAATCAGTAGAGTTTGTCTGTCACTCAAAACCTGCAAGATTTTGGGCAGAGCAAACACACTTATTGCAGCACTACCATTCCACTACTAAATCAAAATTCCTACAGGTTTCTTCACAGCTTGACTCTAATTTTGATTAGAGTGTTTGACATGTGACATGGCATTGATCATGCTGATCTCACTCTGTCTGGACACTGGGTGTTTAACATAAGTGGGCTATCTCAGTCTTCTTCATAGGAGATATCTCCTCAGGATGATCCATCCAGGCTGGATTACTGTATTGGGTCTGACTGAGCTGGAGTTCATTTCCCCACAGGACCCCTCACAGTGCTATGCTTTGCATTGGTAGCTGGAAGGGTGTTGATAACACACCGGTGTTTTGGCTACTGCTGAGCACAGCATCAGCACTGTAACATTCCTCAATCGAGGGCAAGATCCTGGGAGGGGACCCAAGTAGGCCAGCTGATCCAAACTAATCAAAGGGATATTCCATACAATATGATGTCAGTTCAAATATAAAAACTAAGGAAAGGAGCAGGAAGGCAGGCATTCATTGTCTCCAATGGCTGTTTGCTGAGAAACTGTTATGTGTGCTTCTCAGAAGTGGTCGACCATTGCTGCTCATGGGAAGTAGAGACTAAACTGTGTTATCTTTCACTCTGCTTCACCTTATCCCAACTCACAGGCTGTTTTCCACCTTACCCTCTCCCCTGTCTGGCTGCGAAGGGGAGTGATAGAGTGGCTGAGTGGGCACCTGGCATCCAGCCAAGGTCAACCCACCACAGTTACATATTATCTTAAAAGAGTGTGAAGTTCTTCTGTCATCTCACTGTCCTTTGAAACAGAGAAACACTTGAGAAAACTACAAGTGACAAAACAAGGCTTTATATCGTCCCATGTTAGTGACTCTGATCAGAAGACTATTGCACATGGAGAAGTTAGAGACACACGCAGCAGTTAATCTTTGCACCCACATACAGCATGGCTTTCAGCCCTGAGCTGAGCTACCAAATTTCTGGGCTGCGGAATGAACTCAACCAGCTTACGGTGACAGAGCGTCCTGCAGGCAACTCCCACCTCCTACCTGCAACTATGCCACCTGCTTGACCTTGCCTTGATCTAAAAGTTAGCAAGAAGTTCTCAGCTGAACAGCATTTGGCTGTAGAAAAGATAGAGTTGTTTACTTTAAGAAAATCCTGCAAATAGCTTGAATGACAGGGAGAGAAAATCTCTGCTGTGGGCAGGGTCTGCGTGGTGTGCCACACAGGGGTTAGAGTGCTCTTAGATGCTACATCATCTGAGGTCCCCGGGTGGGTCCCCATCTAAAGTGATATAGATTATCTATAACGTTCACTTCTTATGATGCTAGCTCTAATAAATAACAGCATTGTGAATCACGCCTTACAGAACCTTAGTGCCCTTCTTAATAGTATCAAAAGAGACCAGTACCTCCTGGTGCGAAACACCTGTGGTAGGCAATACTAATACAAGAAGGCAATAGCTGCTTCTACTGCAGTGTAAAGATCACTAATACTATTTTTCAGACTCTTGTTGTGTATGTAGACCAAAGCTGTTAGGATTTTGGCACTTACACTTTTATTCTTCCTTTTAATAGAGAATTCTAAGCAAATGTAACAAGATCAGGTCCATGGTTGAAGAGAGTTGTGTACATGCATGTGCGGATGTGTGATAGTTTCAGTCTAGGCCTTCCTGGAGACTAGCTTGTAACCAGGGAAGTACCCTATGTTCCCAATATTCCATGCTATCCTTTACGTAAATAGAGGTATAAATAAGAAAGGAAGAGGAGGCTTCGCTCTCTTCTCTTCCGGTGAGGTTCAGGAACAGTAGGTCCCTGCATTGGTCTTGCTCATCTGGAGTTGAGGCCTGTAGCGACTGCTGTTGTCTGCCACGCAGGAGGTAGAGAATGCTGACCAGGTCTGGCTATCCTGCTTTTCTCAAGGGAAGTGGTGAGATTTCATTTTGCTAGTTCTTTATTTTGCTAGTTCCTGGGTTTTTCGATTGTGAAGATCTGTTTTGTTTTGTCCCTTTTTGTCCCTTTTTCCCTTTTCCCTTCCCCTTTTCCATTTTTTGGGACCCGTTTGGGGTTTCTGTGTTTATATGTACATAGTATCTTAATTGTATATATCTGTGATATATATGTAAAATATATATATATTTTTGATATAGCTTTTGCTATTCCGTTTTCTTTTCTTTTCTTCTGGGAGGTTTTCGCTGTAGTCCGTGGGGTTTGGCAGGAAGCCAACTACAACCGGCTACAGGATGCTAGCTTTTAATTACCTAAGTATAAACATAGCATCCAAAAGTTCTTAAAACTTGAAAAAGACTTTTGATTTTTGTTTTCTTTTACTTGTCTATCGCAATCAGACAAATGACACTGACTAAAATTTCCAAACCCATTATTTGGCTGAGAAAAAATATGAGAAACTTTAGCCTAAATATACTTTGATTCAGGAAGGAATTTTTGGTTTGAAATAGAAAGACACTTCCAGAAGCTCAAGGCCACCCTGTGGTAGATGGGTTCAGGAAATTATTCAACTATGAAAAATTATTGCACAGATTGACCAAAGGCATTTACCAAAATTGACCACATGGGATTTTTTTGAACCACTGAAAATATACTCTTGCATTTAAACACAGTGAACAGAACACTGATATGGTGGGAAACAGATAACCTAATTTCCTAGTAGTGAATTCTTTACATCGTAATTTAAGAGCTCTGAGTTCTAGACTAACAGAATTGATTGGACCGCTAGTCCCTCAGTTCGATCCTTTATAATCTAGTATGAACTAAATTTAGCAGGGTTTGTCCTCAGGGCCAGCTATTTCTCCAGAAAGAAATCTGAAATGGCTAGGTTAGTACTGTTGAAATTATTGAAAAATTTAACTCTTGCCAAACTGAAGAGGGAAGTAATTAGTTTTATATTTCTAAAACATCATGTTAGATAGTGCAGAATAAAATCAGACTAAGTCTCAATAGTGCTGAATACTGCAGCAAGATGATCATGTTATCTATTACCTAGGTTTTTCCTAGACACATTAGTATCCAAGTATGTGTAATGACTGCAGGTGTCCAGCCACCATGACAGTAAAAGGCAATGTTCCTGTACACTTAGGCACCTCTGAGCGGCATGTTTTTCTAGGCGATCATGTTAAGTTTAGAAAGCTGCCTGGAACAGGTGTTGGCTGTAGAAAGACAGAGGGTTTTACTCCAGCGTGCCTTTGAAGTGAGCTTTGGCTTTGAACCAAGCTCATAACACCTCAATCTGGAAACATCTGTGGTAACTGCTAACCAAGCTGAGTTGCTCAGTTTTACTACAGTAATTGAAAATGAGTATGAAATTAATAAAGATATGCTAGCACTAATATGAAATGTGGACCTGACCTCTCTTGTTCTGTTAGGATTTTTTTCCTGTAATTTAAATTTGCTTTACCTGCAGTCTCTCAAGAATTTTCAGGTGAGACTGAAGTCAGGAAAGCAAAACTGTCAAAAGCAAAACTCAGTAGGAGAGAGGATTGGACTTTGAAGCCTTCTGATGTTATACTGACACAGTTGAAAGACACCCTTTCAACTTTTAAAATAAAAATTTCAATACATTTCCAAATTTTATCTAATACTTTCTTAAAGATTTGAAGGCCTTTTTTAGTAAAGGGGAAAAAAAAGAATTTTTTAGATATATTAGACAGACTTTTCTGTAGCTGAGCTTTATTGTACTTTCAATGTAGTTGAGTCTTGTAAAATGTCAACATTTCAACTTCTTGTTCAATTTAATTAGAGAAAAAATTTCCAAAACCTCAGAAGATCTCACAGAAGGGAAAGATCAACCTGCTAGACCCAGGTCTGGTTTTGAAGATCTTTTGCATAGATTTACTTTGAACAAATTTGAACAACCTGTTCCGGAACTCCTAGTCCTGTTACTTTGGAAATAAATGTCAGAAACATTAGAAAAACCAGGTCACTGGTGGCAGTAAGAACTTGATTAGACACAGAAGGTAGGATTTACCTAAGCAAGAAATAGACACTTCTGAGGCATGGGACACTTCATCCTTAAATAGATACTTAAAATAGGTCAGATAAAGGCTACCCTGAAAGTGCCTGTTTCTTTTAGCTGACTATAAAAAAGGTGACTAGATTGACTCCAGGCAGCTACTCTTTAGACATGGAGATTAGACGAATGCCACCCAGAAAGACTAAAGAGAATTAAAATAGCTAGTATCATCTACTTTGTTACCAAGTATCATCTGAAGTGTCTGAAATTTTATTATTATCCATTCAAGACAAGAAACGTGGGAGATGGGATAAAAATGCAACTGTTCACTAGTAGAATGGTCAGAGAAGTTCGAGAAACATACAGGGGGATGGAACCAGAGATATTGACTGATTTGTGGGTAACATTTTAATAAATGGAGAAACAATGTTGACGCTTAAATTTGATAAAATCATAGAATCACTTAGAGAAGGCTTTGGGGTGACCTAACTGAAGCCTTCTAGTACCTGAAGGGAGCCTACAAGAAAGATGGAGAAGGGCATTTAGAAGGGCATGTAGTGACAGGACATGGGTGAATGGCTTCAAACTGAGAGTAGGTTTAGATTAGGTGTTCGGAAGAAATTCTTTACTGTGAGGGTGGTGAAGCACTGGCACAGGTTGCCCAGAGAAGCTGTGGATGCCCCATCGCTGGAAGCATTCAAGGCCAGGTTGGATGGAGCTCTGAGCAACCTGGTCTAGTGAAAGGTGTCCCTACCCACAGCAGGGGAGTTGGAACTAGATGATCTTTAAAGTCCCTTCCAATCCAAGTTATTCTATGATTCTATGATTCTATGATCGTCTAGTCCAGCCCCCTGCTATGGGCAGGGACATCTTCAACTAGAACAGGTTGCTCAAATGTCTGTCCAACCTGACCTTGAACACTTCATACGATGGACATCCAGAACCTCTTCAGCAGTTTTGATTTTAAAATGATGTTGCTCCTTTCCAAAGCAGATAGAGGAGAGGCAGAGAGAGGTGACACCACCTTTATAAGCTTTTATGGAGCAGTGGTGTGATTTGGCGTTTCTCTTGAAAATACTTAGAACAAGGTTCACATAAGAAAATGTCCAGATGTATTTAGCCAGTCATTTAGATAGTTACCACACATTTGTTTGAATTCTTTCTCTTGCTAAACAGTAACTGCCAATTTTTTTAAAAAAGGGTTCTATTGCTCCATTTCATCTTCAGAGAATTTATTGTGCAGTTACTCTTTTGCATCTGCAGTTCAACAGTCTCAGTGTAGATGATTTTATCCATGGACAGTAACCTAGACACTAAAGCAACAATTGTTTTACTTGCAATGCAGTGCATTGAGCATAATTAGAGTGCTTGAAACATATCTAAAAATAATTTGTAGGACAACAGTGTCTAATTAGGTTGGATGCAGAAGTCTGGCAAGTAGCACTAACTACTGTCAATTGTAGCACTGAATGAATTCTAAATGAAAAAGAAATGTAATTTAAATAGCAACATCAGGATGATAAAACCAGTTTATATGACTGAAGGAAAACAAGAACTAATTAAAAATATTGTGGACTGTGCAGAAAGTCCTTCTATAACTTAACATAAAAGTTAATTTTCACAGTTGCTGTGGCTGTTGATGTGTTTTGGCTTTTTGAAACAATACTGATTAGTCCGTGTAAATTTCTGTGGTTAGATAAAAATTACTGTTCTTTGTGGTCCTTTGGTTTCCCAGTATGATGTGTTTCGTAGGACTAATCCTTTCCGTATTCTGTCACATAATTAGTGTTGATGCGCATCTGCGTTGACATTTTGAGAAACTGGTGTGTAATTTTATCTGGAAACATTTATTGGGACAAACAAGTTATACAGTGATTGCTTTTTTTGTTGATTTCCCATTTGCAAAATAGTAAATTAGCCCTGAGAAGATGCTTTTTTTCCCTCCAAACAGAGATTTCCAACATACTTTGAGAAAACACTCTCCTAAGAGCAAGAACAGGTGGCTGCTTGGGGCAGCCAACTTCTAGGGGCAACAAAATTGCACAGGTACTGTTTTCGCAAGCTGGCAAGGTTGACTGGGCATTCAGCAACAGACTGGTTGGGCTGGGCAGTTTGCCTAGAGCAGCAGACTCCTCTGGAGCTTACTCTGACTTGACCAGACAAATAAGAACTAATGCTCATTGAACATATGGCTGTACTGCTTAATGTGTAGGACTTCCTCTGGTAAGAAGTAATTTTGAGCAGCTGTGTAGTCATGGATTTAGTAAGTGGCTGATTTCTTTCTTAGACAAGAAAAATGAGTTGGTACTGGGTAAATAAATTATCCCAATTAAGCTTTATTTTTAGTATAGCATTGGGTAAACATGGGTATTAAGGCCAAATTTCAAGTATAGACTCAAGACTATACAGGGCTGTTCAGCAGGGTACAGCAAGAAAAGAACCTTGCCTCTGTGGAGTAAACAAAGGGCCACCCCGTAGTTTCTTCTGCTACATGATAAGTGTGGGATCCTGATAGTTGCCCAGGTCCTGTCATTTGTCAAGTCAGCTTATGAAATTAGTGTAGGAATCTCCCTCCGTACCCAAGGATTTCTGGCTCATAGTCTTTATGATTATGAAGAAAAATTCATCGACCCCACTCTTTCCTCATGACTTTCCTTGGAGGGATTGATGAGCTGTTTATGTCATAAATTACTGTGACCTAAGACACTGGGGAACTTTTAACAATGCAAAAACTACTATATCATTAATTTACTTACTCACCAGATAGGGTATATTGCGCACAAATAGATTAAATTATCAGGGTTGGTTTTGGTTTTTTTTTTTTGGTTGGCTGTTTTTTTGTTTTGGTTTTTGGTTGGTTTTTTGTGTGTTTTTTTTTTTTTTCTGATGGAAGATAAGACAGAACTCAGCATTGCTCTGTACAACAGGTATATCCTCCAGGGAAAGAAGAGTGAAAATTCATGACAAGACTGAATTTGCAATTAACTGGATGATTGGTTCCCACAAAGAATGGAGATAAAAGAGGAATATCAGGCCAATTACCTGGTGTTGAGGTAACAGAACTGTGTTATCTGAAATACAGTGTTTGTTAAGCATAGCCTTAGTGGCAGGTGGAAAGGTCTGCAACCTCTGACTGTTAGGCAAAACTAAACTGATAATTTAACCACACTGAAATGAGCAGGAATGTCAACAATATTTACACAGCTTGGCTGCTGAGGTAGACAAGATAAAACAGAAGGAAATTTTGATACTAAGAAAATAAGACCACAAGTGACAAAACCAGAGGAATGAATTGCTTCAGTATAGTGTTAAGAAAGAAGAGGAATGTGAAAAAGAAGTCAGAAGTGGAATTTTCCCTGCTGGTATTAGGACTTACTGAGCTTGAAAAGATCTGGAGAGACAGGAGTTGTTCGAATGCAAACAAGATAGAAATGCCTTAGTGATGATGTTTTCAATAACACCTCTTTGAATTTAAATATAGAACATTTACAGAAGCAAAAGAACTAGAGTACCTTATACAGCACATGGGCTGAACACTTTGCCAGATATAAATACTCAGCATCATTAAATTATCCATAATGAGTTCGCAAGAGTAAATGTCCTGATTGTAAACTGAATGTTAGGAGTAAAATATGGTGGATATGAGAAGATGTGAAACCTTAGTATCACAGTTCTTCAGAAAACCATCAATCAGAGAAGGTCAGGAAGGCTCATACAAATAGCTTTGTATGAAACCACCACTGTCCAAGAAACAACTTCTCTGCTTTTCTACTTCTGCTGAAAAAGAAATTCTGCGAAGTGGTGTCAATCATATGAAAATGCTCTGTGCAAGAATCATCATTTTGGAGACCTGTCACAGGACAGAAAAGGAAATCCTAACTCCTAAAAATATCTTATCGTTAAAGGGAAGGAGAATATAATACTGAAATTCTCAAAAGCCTTATATTTCACATTTGTAACTACTACCTTCTCTTTTCACTGCATCTTTAACAAAAAACTCTAAAGGTTTAGTAACATATATTAGGCAGGTATTAAGAAAGAGAAGAATTTTTTGAGACTTCAAATATAGTTTAAAAGTGTGATGATATAGAGAGGAAGGCACACACCATATCTGTGCCTCTCGTTTATTCTCATTTACTCTCATTTATTATTTAGCACAACCTATTAAATATATAGTTATAGAAATTGCCTAACTTATGCCAACGCATGTTAATTAAAAATCAAAGCAACAAGAACTTTCCCCTTTTCTTTCCAGTAATATTATGGAACTAAGAAAAAAAAATCTTTTAAAAGGGCTTTCAATGAAGAAATGTCATTAGATACAAAACCTCTACTAGTAAGGCAGAACTTGTTTTAGAAAAATGTCAATCATAAAAAAGTTCTTTTATTAGACTTCAGATAGATTCTGGAATTTCATAGTTATTCTCACAGGAAATTTTCAGATAACTTCAAGGTGAGCTTTTGTATCTTGGACCGTAGCTTCAAAAACCCATAAAGTGAATGATTGTGCGTTTTATTTCCACAAAGTTAGACAGCTGGGAATTGAATGTTATATTTTGTTGGGTCTTGAGTAGCTGTCTAGGGATCTGTAAACAGGGTAAAATAAACCACTACTGAGGTACTATAAATTAGGAACCAAGACTGTTGACAGTTCAAGTACTTTTAATGTGCTTTTAACAGAAGGACTGTTTAACTAATGAGGTACAATGTCGATAGTGTATTTTACAGTACTAATATATAATGTTCACATATTTGTTAAATGATATTAACAGAGGGACTGTTTAACTAATGAGGCACAATGTCAATAGTGTATTTTAAAGTATTAATATATAACGCTCTCATATTTGTTAAAACATAATATCCAATGAACATTCTCTTGCTATTTAATTAGGCATTTAGCTGGGTTACAGTAAACAGGCTATTTAATCTCACCGTTTATATTTAATCAAATAGCTACATTCTTGTAAACAGTTGCCATCAACATTAAAATAATATAATTACCATCTCGTAAATACCAAGTTAGGTGCCTCATAAGAGTACAAATGGATAAGGTCACAGCCCTGTGCTTCTATAAATTTTCTTCCTTTTTTAGTGACTTAAAGGCAAATGACTTTAGTCACTTTTAGTGACTTTGCGGCTGTTTGGTCTGGAGCAGGCGGCACCTGCCCAGCGCTCTGTGTGAGAAAGGTCAGTGTCCTCTAAAAACAATGACTCATTGCCTGACCAGCATCTAAACACAAATCTGCTGGTCAAAAGATTCCTGGCTGGAGCAGCTGTCTCCCGAAGCAGAGAAACCTTCAATAGTTCACTGTCCCACCATGCTCTCCTGTGGCTCCAGTCCCTTGGTGCTGTGTTTGCCAGTGGCTCCCTGTGGGTGAAGGTGCCCCACGGGACTGGGGAACACTGCAGCAGCCCTTCACAACCTGTCTGAGGGAGCTGGAAGGGCTCACTGTGGTTCTCCACTTCCCACTTTTGTTACAGTTTTGGGAAATTGTGTGCATTTTCTGAATAAATTCCAATGACTAGATTGTCTTTTATCATGCAACTCCTGATCTCTTCTTCAGGCATTCCAGATTAGATTGAAAAAGATGGTGTTGTGGTTTAACCCCATGTGGCAACCAAAGGCCACACAGCCACTCACTTACTAATCCTTGGGTGCGATGGGGGAGAGAATTGGAAGGGTAAAAGGGAGAAAATTCAACGCTAATGTAGGATCAATGCTTCTTAAATTATTTGGAAGCACAGTTGCAAAGTGGAATTGAAAAATGAAACATACAGTTGAAAAATTAAATACTGACTATCAAAATGTGGTAGGCTACAACAAAAAAGATGAAAAAAATTTACTTCTTCAATTTAGCATGGAAAATATTTGAGAAAGAATGCAGCAAAGATTTGATTACTTCTTTACCTAGCCTTTTCTCCTCACCTGCTGACTTCTTTGTCATTTCCCCTAGTTACTTTCTTTTGATTAATTTAAAAGAAAATAATTTTTACTGCAGATAATTTTATTTAACTTTTTATTGAAGTCAGTATTTTAAAACAATGTGAAGATTACCTCTGGATATTTCATAAAATTTAACATGTATGAAAGTCTTCTAAATAAAAAAATATTTTCAATCTATTTTGTAATTATTTTTCCATGCTATCAATAATTTTCAGATTCGCATTTAGGACCAAAACTCCTGGTACAATTTGAAAAAAAAAAGAAGTGCACATTTCCCATGGTGCTTCCCTGATCTGCCTTTTGTCCTTCATCCAGTTACAGATTGTTTTCTGAAAATATTTGTCCCTAAAAACTGTTGATAGAAAACCCTATCTCAAACTTTATGAAAGTGCAATGCCATTTTTTAATTATCTGATGAAGTTTAAGAATCACAATGGATAATTTCATTGCATGTTCTGTTCTCCCTCTCTTTGCAAAAATTGCTAGTGACAGTCATAGTAATTCCACAAACAAAATAAATGCCTGATTTAACAGGTGCCTTCTGAGACAGACTGTGTCTTGAAGGGAAAGGTGGTATCATCTAGGTGCTCTCTTTATTTAGACTGCGATTATTTCTGGACATATATAGCCTAGAAATTGCCTAGAAGATTAATTTTGAATTTCAAAGTTTCTTTTGGTTTGGTCCATGATCATATTGTATTTGTTTCTATAAAGAACAAATTTATACTTTGTGCCCAACTGAAAAGCTTTTATTTTGATTTACAGTAGCAGACACTGAATGTTTTGCAAACGAGACACACAAATAATTGATTGGAGATTTTGGGACTTTTATTAGAAAACAATATCATTTTATCAAATGTAATTTTTTGGGGGAAGTTATTTGCAGAAAACAAGATGTTTTACCAAATATATGATTTGCTATCAATTATTCACCTGGCGTTAACTCTTAGAAAAAAAGCAAGTACAGGCTTTTGCCTTGTTTGTACATTATGTTCTCTCTGCAAGGTCAAGCACTGCCAGAGCTCAGATGAAACTTTCAGAACAAGTAATATGATCAATATGAGAACTAAGGATGCCTGGTTCCCCGCAGATTTCTTTTGAGGTTGGTTGACTTTGATGTCTAAGCAGGCAAGATCTATGAATGAAGCTTTTCACTTCTTGACAATATTAATAATGGCTTACTCTATGTGGATCCTCTGATGTCTAATCAAGGTTAAACCTCCACTTTCATCAGTGGAGGCCCTGAACAGGCTGCCTCAGCTGCCTTTTTTTTTTTTTTTGCTTGGCACTCGTAAAAAGCAAATTGTGTTAGGAACCAGAAAACTTGTACCAGTTTGGATCACTGGCCAGTGTTTTTTTGGGGAGGTAAATTATTTGAGAGACAAGGCAGACAAGTAGAGCTAGAATAGGATCGCATAAGTTTTCCCTGTTAAACAAAGTAAAAACCACAGTCCTTAGGAAGTGGTACTGAAGCTGAGGCCCCCCTCTCAATCTTAGTTAAATCTAAGGCTTCTTGCTGTTACAAGGAGGGAAAACGTCCCTGCGTATCTCATGACAGACAAGCTGAAGTGCTGACCTCTGATGACTTACTCTGCTCATGTAAGAGGAACTGTTACGGGTTTCTCATTCAAAACAGAGAGGTCTCTGCCCATGATTAACCTGTGTGGTTTTCTGCACAGAGACACTGGTGTCCAGTAATGACTTCAGCTATTTTTGTAGCAGATGACTGAGTCTTTCTCAGCAGGATGTAGGTAGAGTCACTAAAAGAAAGATTTGAAAACACAATTACAGAAACATTCTCAGTGTCAACACATATTTCCAAAGGTAGTGGCATCCTTGCAGAGTCACAAAGTGAACACAGAGTCAGTGTTAATACAGCTTATGAAAACTCAGGTTACTGCTAGCAGGTGATGAGACTATCCTTATCAGGCATGAACAGGAGCTAAGAAACTGCTCCTGTTTATGACAGCCCTTATCGACATACTGAACAGATCAAGCTCTGGCATCCTTCTGATTTTTGCTGAAAAATTTTTGAACTGCTTACTTAAAATCATGGGTTTTTTCAACTTCAGACAGGTGAAGTCTTTATAAAAATACATCAATATTTCAGTGATAAAAACGAACTTTCTTTTGTGCTGCAAAATTTAACTGAGAGGTTAAAAGAAGCTGTTTCTTTATTTTTATTTCATTTTCACGGTCTTGACAATTTGTCATTTCTCTCTTACTTCCCATCTTGACCAACCTTCATAGGGAGCAAAAGGAGCTGCTGGAGGCTTTACTTTGTTTTGGTTTGCAGAGTCGGACTATGAGATCCTGGTGTCACCCAAAGTAAGCTGAAAACAATTAGCATCTTTCCACTGACTGCAGGGAGCACTAGATCAAGCTTTAAATTCTTGTGGCCAAGGGCTATGATGCTATATTAAGATCTGATAGTCCAGGTTGCAAAAGATCATAAATCCTTTTTAAGGTTACTGGAAATTAGGGTTTCTGCATATGTAGAATCCAGTCTTGGTGTAAGTTACCATTTCAGCTGTTCAAGTGGAAACAGATCCTGTGCTTCAGAACTGAAATAGATATCGACTTACACTGTTTTTTGTATTCCAGAGAGTGTAAAGGGAACAAGGACATTAATTTGTATCAGTGATGCCAGGAGTGAGACAAACACAAGACACAAGAATGTCTAAATTCTTCCTGCTAATTGGAAAATTAGATAACACATACATTCATATATCTAACAATACCAAGTGATTGTTCACTGTTTATCAAATGAGTCAGTTTTAAACTAGCTAAGTGGAAAATGAGATAACAGTGCCTGCAAGTTAGTTTTCTTGTATTTTTCGAAAAAGTTTCCCTGACTTGTTAGCAAAGGCAAAAAGACAGTACACAGACTCATGATTTTGCTGTAGTCAGCAACATCTAAAAGAAGAAAGCAGTTTGGCAAAAAAATAGAGCTTGTTATATTTATACAGCAGCATGTGGGGCAGTGTATTTTATTTGACTTTCAATTGCAGCTGTTGCAATTGGTCTCTGTGAATCCTATAGGCAGGTATAAAAATAATATTTGACTTTAGTTTGCAGGTTGCTCATGCACTGAGGAAAATCCACCAGAGGAAAATCCACTTCTTCTGTTTTAAACTGTAATAACTCACCTGCACATTTTCAACAGAGAAAGTCTTTATAAGGTACCTGCTAGCTTTAATGGAATCACACACTATTTTTAAATAGCATATCACTCCTGGGCACAAGCAGTAATGATCATAAATTACATATAGACTAGAAAAAATGACACTGTCATTGGTGAGAAAAGTATGATCTACATTTTTAGGATTATATGCTCTTCCTGTTCAGATTGAAGAATTTGAGTCTTTGCTTGTTCTCTTATAAAGAAAAGAAAGAGATACTCTAAGTACAGATTTCTTCTTTCTTCCTCACAGAAAAAAAAAAGCAGAAGGCATTTTTTATGTGTGAGTTTCAGTGTGTTGACATTATAAACATCTTTCAGTATAACACACATTTATAAATATAATTTTTGAGATCCCACAGAACCCCAGCAAACATGAACCACCTTTTAAGCTTTCCACACAAAAAATCTTTTAAAATGAGCCTGTGGGAAATGCTAGCCAAATATTTAGGTCCTAAAAGATGCAAAAGAACCAGTCTTAGGAGTATTTCAGAATACTCAGCTGAGTATCTCAGTGCTATAGTAGAATGAATGAAACAACATAACAAGTTCATAAGAAAAAATAGGTTATTTAAAAATTCACAGTGCTACTAATAAACTAGCAATAGATGGAAGTATCGTATATGGATTTAAGGAGTAAGTTCATCCATACTGTTGTATGTCCCTTACTCTACCTGAGCAATAAACCGTCTAAGGCAAGGGTGTGCAAGCAAATTGAGAGGTATATTTTGGTGTATTGAGCATGAGAAGTGAATATATCTTGCAAAATTAAAGACTTTTCTTGTTGCAAATATATAATATATAATAGATATAATATTTAAACAAATATTTTTAATTCTAAAAAATGTAACCAATGTCAAAGACTAAATCAGCAGAAGCACCTCTCAAAACTAAAATCCTCCAAACTAAAAAAATTAGATATTTTACTTCTTACATAACACTTCCTCATAGATAAAGATAGGCAGGAAACTTCCATAGAAATATTTTAACATGCAATAGAGTAACCCTTAATACTTGTTCGTAGTGTAAGAAGTCATTAGCTATACCCAGAGCTATCCATATTTGGCAAAAACTTAAAAATAAACAGTAGAGGAGATAAGAAATCTTCCACCTGGAAGACTCAGAAATTCATTATGCAATTTTTCAAACCAACAACATTTAGAGTCCAATACTTGTTTCCTTCAGGTCTTGATAGCTAGCAGAAGCAGTATCTGCATTCTCATAGAAGAGAACAGAATATTATTCAGTTCACCAGACTTATTTGAAATTTAATGATATACTACTAACAATGTATTGAAATAACTGAGACCTGATTCTGATGTAAATCAGTATCATTAGGACATGCCTTTATTTACGCTGGCTTCTTTTTTTTTAAACTAAATGATGACATTTACTCTAGTAGTGTTATTCATCATTCACAACAAAGTAGCTTAGAGCAGAAATACACCTTCCTGAGAGTCCCCATTTTAGTCACCTTTCTTTGTCAACTTAATTTCTAAAAATGTAGTAAGTAGAAAATAAAGTCTTCCATTTGGTGCTTTGGTTTGACCAAAGGGAAAAACAATTTGTTCTTTCTGCTCATTTCTTTTGCAGGTGAAATGAACCTTTGGTCAGCTAAAGCAGTATTTTTTGGCTTACAGTACTGACTCACAGTGTCTCAGCTGAAAAACAGAGGCAACCTGTGTGATAACCCTGAGATTAGCTCAGTTGGTTACAGCATGATGCTAATAACACCAAGGTTGTGGGTTTAATCCCCATATGGACCTTCGCATAAGGGTTGGACTTGATTCTTGTGGGTCCCTTCCAACTGAGAATATTCTGTGAAAAGTGAACAGCTGTAGAAAAAGTCTGTGAAATGGAGGAGTCTTAAGAAAACAGTATTACTCAGAAATGGTTTAAGTTTTGATTCCTTACAGAGCTGCTCATTTTTGTTACTGCTTTTCAGATCTTTATGTTAAGTGTAGCTGCCTAGTCTTAAAGCAAGAGTGAAACATTTCCACTCTGTTCCTGGATGGCTGCGCAGGCCACAAAAACTTGTAAGAAAATGGGGAACAAATGAAAGGGACTCTTGCTGGATGTAAAATGTGTTCAACTTTGTTGCCTGAGAGACATTTCCATTAAAGGAAACATAAAAGAAGTGTAGAAAAGTTTCTTACTGCAATAGTACGAGGAAATTCACATCAACTACCTTTGCTGAAATGAATCTGCCATAGGTGATCACAGACACCAGCACCTGGGTCACAGAATAATAGAATCATAGAATCAGTTGGGTTGGAAGGGACCTTTGAGATCATCGAGTCTAACCATTGATCCACTACCACCATGGCACTAAGCACTACTAGACCATGGCACTAAGCATCACATCCACTCTCATCTTAGAAACCTCCAGGGACGGAGAATCCACCACTTCCCTGAGCAGCCCATTCCAATGCCTGATTACCCCCTCTGTAAAGAATTTCTTCCTAATATCCAAACTAAACCTACCCTGGCACAGCTTAAGACTGTGCCCTCTTGTCCTACTGCTGGTTGCCTGGGAGAAGAGACCAACCCCCACCTGGCTACAACCTCCTTTCAGGAGGTTGTAGAGAGTGATGAGGTCTCCCCTGATCCTCCTCTTCTCCAGGCTAAACAACCCCAGCTCCCTCAGCCTCTCCTCACAGGACTTGTGCTTGAGTCCCTTCACCAGCCTTATTGTTCTTCTCTGAACCTGCTCCAGCACCTCAATATCCTTCCTGAACTGAAGGGCTCGGAACTGGACACAGTACTCAAGGTGAGGCCTCACCAGTGCTGAGTACAGGGGAAGAATCACTTCCCTGTACCTGTTGGCCACACTGTTCCTGATCCAGGCCAGGATGCCATTGGCCTTCTTGGCCACCTGAGCACACTGCTGGCTCTTGTTCAGCTTCCCCTCAATCCAAACTCCCAGGTCCCTATCTGCCTGGCTGCTCTCCAGCCACTCTGTGCCCAGCCTGTAGCCCTGCATGGGGTTGTTGTGACCAAAGTGGAAGACCTGGCACTTGGCCTTGTTGAACCTCATCCAGTTGGAATCAACTCAACTCTCCAGCCTGTCCAGGTACCTCTGCAGAGCCCTCCTGCCTTCCAGCTGATCGACACTCCTCCCCAGCTTAGTGTCATCTGCAAATTTGCTGATGGTGGACTCAATCCCCTCATCCAAATCATCAATAAAGATATTAAACAGAACTGGGCCCAACACTGATCCCTGGGGGACACCACTAGTGACTGGTGCCAACTGGATGCAGCACCGTTCACCACCACTCTCTGGACCTGGCCCTCCAACCAGTTCCTAAACCAGCACAGAGTGCCCCTGTCCAAGCCGTGGGCTGCCAGCTTTTCCAAGAGTATGCTATGGGAGACAGTGTCAAAGGCTTTGCTGAAGTCCAGGTAGACACATCCACAGCGTTCCCCTCATCCACCAGGCAGGTCACCTGATCATAAAAGGAGATCAGGTTGGTCAGACAGGACTTGCTCTTCCTAAACCCATGCTGGCTGGGTCTGATCCCTTGTTGATCCTGTAGCTGTTGTGTGATTGCACTTAGGTGATCTGCTCCATAACCTTCCTAGGCACTGAGATCAGGTTGATAGGTCTGTAGTTTCCTGGGTCCTCCTTCTGGCCCTTTTTGTGGATGGGTGTGACATTTAGCAACTTCCAATCATCTGAGACCTCCCCAGTGAGCCAGGACTGCTGGTAGATAATGGAGAGCTTGGCAAGGTCTTCCACCAGCTCCCTCATCACCTTTGGGTGGATCCCATCTGGTCCCATAGACCTGTGGGGATCCAAGTGGCTCAGCAGGTCACTAACTGTTTCCTCCTGGATTACAGGGAGGCTATTCTTTCTACAAGCTCCAGAAGCCATCAGTCCTCAGGACAACCTGTCTTACTGTTGAAAACTGAGGTAAAGAAGGTGCTAAATACCTCAGCCTTTTCCTCGTCTATATTCCCGCCCATGTCCAATAAAGAATGGAGGTTTTCCTTGCCTCTCCTTTTGCTATTGATGTATCTGTAGAAGGACTTTTTGTTATCCTTCACAGAAGTGGCAACATTAAGTTCAAGTTGTGCCGTCGTCTCTCTAATTTTCTTTCTACATCACCTAACTATATTCCTAAACTCTTCGTGAGTAGCCAGTTCTTTTTTCCATAATTGGTAGGCTCTCTTCCTTACCCTAATTTCCTTCAAAATCTCCCTGTTCAGCCAGACCAGTCGTCTTCCTCACCGGCTTGTCTTTCAGCACACTAGGACAGCCTGCTCCTATGTTTTCAAGACTTCCTTCTTGAAGCATGTCCATCCCTCCTGGACCCCGTTGTTTTCAAGGGTTTTTTCCCAGGGTACACTCTGAACTAGTCTTCTGAATAGGCCAAAATCTGCCCTCTGGAAATCCAGCGTAGACGTTTTATTGACGGCCCTCCTTGTATCCCTGAGTATTGAAAACTCTATTATTTCATTGTCACTGTGCCCCAGACGTCCACCGAGCACCACATCTCCCACCAGCCCCTCTGAACAGAAGGTCTAGCAGGGCCCCATCTCTGGTAGGCTCATTTACCATCTGGAGCAGGAAATTATCCTCTGTACGCTCTAGGAATCTCCTAGACTGCCTCTTCTCTGCTGTGTGGAGTTCCCAGCAGAAATCCAGCAGGTTAAAGTCACCCACAAGAACAAGGGCTGGTGATTTTGAGTCCAAAAACTATAGCCTGCAAGTGAAACCAAGAGTCATATGTCACCTGTTTAAGTGTATTCTTTATGCAAGCCCTGCACAAGTCCTCAGTGATATAAGCATGCTTGCCAAGCACTGAAATCACAAGAACAGTTAATACAGGAGCAGGATGTACCAAAAAAAGGCTCATAGGACCAAAGCAGGGAGAAATGAGCCTTGCTACATGGCTGACAGTGGCAGTCCCAAGATGGCCATTGGGATTGCAGGGCTGTGGCAACTTTTGTCTGTGAGCATAAGGCATGACTGCGCAGTTCTTACAGCTCTGTCTTGGGCAATGATTAATGGGATGAAATTTAAGAAGTCCAGATTCTGCATGTAGGATGGAGTAACACAAGGCACAAGCATAAATTCTGAGAGGAGTAGCTGGAGGGTGATGGAGGGTCCCTGCAGAGAGGGATCTGGGGGTGCTGGTGGGCAGCAGCTCAGTGTGAGTCAACCAGCAGTGAACTCTGGCAGCTAGGAGGGTGAACCCCACCCCAGGGTGCATCAAACAGCATCACCAGCTGGGTAAGAGAGGGGATTGTCCTGCTGTATTCAGTGTTGTATTGGCATGGCCTCACCTTGACCACTGCGTGCAGTTCTGGGCCCTGCAGTTTAAGAAGGCCCTTGAATACATCCAGAGGAGGGAAACGAAGCTGGTGAAATGGCTGGATGTCCTTAGAGGAGTAGCTCAGGACTTTGAGCTTTTCTATTTTGGAGAAAAGGAGGGTGAGTGCCGACCTTGTTTTCTCTACAGCTTCCTGAGGCGGCGAAATGGAGAGAGAGGTCCTGAACTCTTCTCCTAGGACCCAGTGACAGAACATGTGGGAATGGTTTAAACCTGCACTGAGGTAGTTTCAGCCTGGACATTAAGAAGCATTTCTTTACTGCGAAGGTGGTCAAGCACTGGAACAAGAGTTCTAGAGAGGTGGCAAATGCCCCAAGCCTGACAGTATTTAAGAGGCATTTGGACGATGCACCTATATATGCTTTAATTTTTGGTCAGCCCTGAAGTGGTCTAGAAGGTCCCTTCCAAGTGAAATTTTGCTGTTCTATTCTATTCTATCTTAAAAATTAACTATTAAGCTTGCTTTATTTTTCTAACTTATTTTTCGTGCATAAAATCCTATTTGTAAAGCCAGTTGATTCACATTTGGAAAAGGGAAAAATTTTTTTATTTAGTTCAATTTATACAACATTACAATAGAGGCTACCCCTGGTGCATTATTCACAATCCCCTTTGCTGATGCCAGTCACATCCTGGAAGAAAAGTTACATGTATATATATTTTACTTTACCATTATTGGTTTTGCAAGAGTAGCCTAATCAAGTGATTAATTGTGTTTAGGAAAACCAAACCAAGTGGTGTTCACCTTAAATTAGAGTGTTTCTCTAATTTGTTGTGATTTGAGTAGCATGGGTGAGATTTCATGGTCAAAAGCACTCATCAAAAATAAGACTTCCTGTACTGAGAAGGAACATAATCTCTGAGACACACTTTTTTGCTCTTACTCTAGAAACACACATCCTACCTGGCAATAGGTAGGCAGTACCATAGTCAGCAGCATGTAAAATCAGCCTACTGTTGGGCAAAAGGTAAAACATCCTCCCTTCCTTGGAAACACTTGCTCTCCCTTCTGTTATTTTCAGAACTGAGGGCATGGAGCCACTCTGCTCCAGGACAGCAGTGTGAGCTTTCCATCCATGACCATCTTTGGCTCTTCTAGCCTCCTCACAGCCTCTCTCCTGGGAGGTATCTCAGCTTCTCCTTTCTGCTACCTGTATGATTCAGTCTTCTCTTGCTTATTCCAGGGTTATCAGGAAGTTGATTTGAGACAGTATTAGGACAGTCTTCACCAAGGTCACACTTAGGAAAACTATCCTGTACTTTTATCTTCTTTTAGCAAAGTTTTAGTCATTAAGGGTCTGATATGCAGAAATTGTTAAAATTGTCTTAATTTTCAGGTAATGCATTCCATGAAATTCTTTAGGTATCATTTGTTTCAGAATATCCGACAATTACAATAATGATGAACAGTTTAATTATATTATGGAGCAGACAGGGAACAATGAAGGAAGATTTTGTTAGGTGTGCTGAAGCTTGTCAGAAGAAGACATCCTATATCAATCTTGTTACCTCAAATGTTCAAAACCTTGAGTATGTCCTTTCATCACCACCTGAAGCTATGAGATTAAAAAAAAGACAGTTTTTTTTCATTGCATGATTCTGAATTTTTAATTTTAGATTAAGACATTTCAAATTTTTCTTCGACATGTCTTCTGAGGAGCAAATGCTGTTTTTGACAGACCACATAATAGTGAATGAGGAGTTTCATGGGTTTCTACTTTCATTAAAATTTAAATTGGCAATTTTTTTCCCATGTCTGAAAATGTTTTCTGTGCTTTAAACCACTGTAGGATTCCCTTTTCTGCTGCACCCTGAATCCCACTGGGATCCCATGCTGTTCACAGAGTGGTTAAAATTGGAAATGACCTTTGAAGGTCATATTGTCTTGTCATTTTGAAGATGTTAAACAGGACTGAACCCAGTATTGACTCCTAGGATGCACTGCTAGTCACTGACCTCCAACAAGACTTTACGCCACAGGTCACCAACCTCTGGGCCTGTCCATTAAGCCATTTTCAATCCAACTGTCTTCTCAACCAGCCTATACTTTATCAGTTTCTCTATGAGGATCTTACAGTAGACAATATCGATTATCTGGACTTCAGTCCTTACTGGCTTGTTTTCAGTAAAGTCTGAAGTCCTGATAGACAACGTCCACTGCTCTCTCCACATGTACCAAGCCAGTCATTTCATGACGGAAGGTTGTCAGGTTGTTTGGGCCTGACTTCCCCTCTGTTTATGCCAATCTGTTGCTGTCTGTTACTGGATTGTCTCAACTGTGTGGAAACCGACAGAAGGGAGACAATAGCAAGCTGCTGCAATCCCTGTCACCTGCTCGTTCTGGTCAAGGACCAATCTGAAGCTTGCACAGGTCCCTTTGCCCTCTGACCATCTGCTTTAATTTGCTGAGAAGTGACACCAGAAGTGATGCAGCCAGTGGTACATGCTGGTGCATCTGAGCTTTTACTCAATGTGGAGCATGCATATGAACTGATGAACACAGAAATGAAAAATCAGAAATCTGAGTAAACATAGCTCTTTTGAAGAAAGGGAATGTATGTGGTTTCAGAGGCTAATCCATAAAGGCCAAAATGTCCTGGAAATGAACCTCTTTCTATTATGAATAACTGAAGAGGCACGATAGTGCATTACAATTAAAAAATTTCAATTGACACGTTTGTGACAATTTTTTTTGCTCATACAATATTTTTGAGTAA
The DNA here is from genome assembly GCF_001604755.1 of Lepidothrix coronata. NCBI lineage: Eukaryota > Metazoa > Chordata > Aves > Passeriformes > Pipridae > Lepidothrix > Lepidothrix coronata. The sequence continues at coordinate 1,170,874 of NW_016690373.1, forward strand.
TTGTATTTTGAGTAACTTACATTGGAAAAAGAATTCATCTGAAACAGAGAATTCATCTGAAACATTTAGAGGGAGAAAGAAATAGCTAATCTTTCCCATGCTGTCTTTTCTCATCTTCTTGGGTTTTTAATGACCACAGAAGAGAAGAGAGATAGGGTGGTAAGAAAGCTTTTCATTTACACACTTGTTTTTGGGAATCAGGAAAAACACCTTTACTATGTGATGAGAGCAAAAGATGTGCATCTGATGTGATTAATATATGGCTAACAGTACAAGTAGGACAAGAGGTTTTTTTGTTCTCAAAAAGAAAACAAAGCCATAAACCAAAATATTTTCAATGAGGAAATAAAATGATGATTTTGTGGGTACCAAGGAAAACTTTTGGACTAGCATAGTACCACATGAGAAAACAAATCTCTCTCGGCAAAATCAGGACAGGAAATAATGTCTCCAGTCCAAAGTCGCACAATCATTAGGAAGATAGACTTCTGGTACTCTTATAGTCTACAAGAGTAGTCCCACCTGAGGGATGTACTTATTGATGATGCAAAGCCATGAAAAAAATGCTATAAAATGCAGTCTCAGGCTATCTAGACTCTAACACTGTGCAGTAAATGTATTGCTTTGAAATAGAGGAGATGTATTCTTTTGAGGCAAGTCTTACAAGAAGGAAATGAATGAAACAAATCCATCTAAACCAATGCTTCTAATTTTCTATAAATATCAAAAAGAAAGAACATGTGAAGTGCAGCTCTTTGTCATGAGAAAGACATTCATTCAAGAAAGCATACATAATGCTAGAGACTGTTGAAACCATCTTTGGGAAAGCCCAGTGGTCTAATCACTGCTCTGGTTCTGGTTTGGTTGAAACTGACTCACAGTTTTGCTGCACTAACCAGGAACATGCCTTGGAGATGACTCTCAGTTTTCACAAACTAAGAGCATTTGGTCGTGGTTTTGGTTTTCTTCCTACCACAAAAGTATAACATTCTGGGGGATTTTCCAGGTCAAACTGAGGAGGCAGATGGCCAGTGTTGGCACAGTGACTAGTCAGTGCCTTGCAGAAATGGACCTTCAGAGCACTCATTTTAATGGAGGCTCCACTTGTGGTCAAATTTATTCAGAGCCATTTTTATTTACCAGATGTTGAATGATTGGGTCATTGTCATGAAGAACAATTGCATTTCTGTAATACTTCCATCAAAGAAAGCAAATAAACTCTTACGAATCACTGCTTTAATGACAGTTGTGCAATTCATACATTTTAAATAAAGTCCCTAATTGTCTGACTGTGAAATAAAAAGAGAACTAGTGCAGTGAATGGCTTAAATGCAGCAATTGCAATATTTCTTATTCTTTGCCAATCTAAAATTAATGAAAAACCTTTCTTACTGTGACCTTGACAAATGGTGGTGTAACCTTTTTCAATTCTCAGAGGGTGCTGAATTCTACCCTGTGAGAAAGTGATGTAAAGGAATTGCAGCTGAACATTTATAATTAGTAAACTGAAACTCTGTGACAGGGAAGAAAGCTAAAAAGTACTGATTGGATTTAACTTACATTAAACACCATCCCCAAGGAATAGAATTTCAAGATAGCTCTGAGTATTTTAATTTTTGCATACCTGATTATCTCTGGCATTACTGAATCGTGCATTATTGAACTGTCTGCAGAATTCATGCAAACCTGTTAGTTTTCACTCAAGGTAAAGTCTGGTCCTATAAAATGTTGTGTATGTTCAATTCCTACTGCGTTGAAGAGGCAATTAACTCCTCAGAGAATAGGATGCAGAGTGTGGCTTCCCAATTAAAGGCCTAACATTTGCACTGGAGACATTTCACCTATTACTGCCACATTTCACCTATTACTTAGGGGTTTTGACATGGAGGTACAGCACAGTAAAACCATCTTTAAACACTTTTACACTTCTAAGATGGTATGAGGGAATCTTCACATTCAAATCTAGTATATTTAAGTATCATTTTCATGTAGACGTGCAATAGTGCTGGATTACTAAAAGTGATTTGTTGATTTGACACCACGAATGCTCCCAAGAGACCTAAAAAACACAAGAACATTCTTTTCTTTTCCTGCTAGGTCACCGCTCTGGTGCATGATTATTCAAGTTACACTGTGTTTCATCAGCTCTATTTTTATTCCTTCTAAGAGGCAAAGAATCTTTGGGTGATAGATAAAGGAGTATGAGTTTTTGCTCTGTCAAAAGGAGATTTCTGACCTCCATCATGCTAGAATGATCTAAAGAAAAAGTGAAGTATATTTATTTTGCATATAGCATTAGGTTTCAGAACTTCCAGAATATTCCATGGGCTAGATCATGTGATTCCTTCTGCTAATGGTAAACCATTTCAGTTGCTGGATGAGTTATGCAAAGCTGACATGCGCCACAGTGCCCATGGGCACAGTCCATTAGTAGCGTGAAGTAAAGGTTCATAACAAAAGTAGTCTTGAAGAGCACTAGCTGTGGTCTTTAAGATCAGAGTCAAAAGAAATAACATCTAAAAAAAATTGCTTTTTGCATTCTGCTTTTCCTGAAATTTATAATGGGCACAGAACAAAATAACACTGCTAAAGTCATTGGGCCATAAGAACAAGAGAAACAATAAAAACACGAATCTTCCCCTTTATATTTTTTGTGTTGCTAACTCCCATTTTCAACTACCAGACTGTCTAAAATCTCTAGGGTGTGTTACAAGTGCTGGTATGATTTCTATGATTATTTCCTAATTTTTTTGACAATTCAGAAAAGTTCTCAATGCCTTTTGAGAAGCTGAACATCTCATGTTTTTTTCAGTAATTCATATCCTGACAATGCTTCCTTATTATGAGTCCCACCTCCTTGTCTCCTTTCTGCTAAGCAAACCAAGTGCAAATGTAGGTCAGGAGAACTAATACCCCAATTCCCTTCCTGTCCTGAACGGAGCATATTAAAATTTTCAGCGTAATTAAAGAGACTCTGCAAGGTTAGTGGAGCAGGTCTTTCTGACATTTATTTTTATTATATGCTAACTATTTTGCAAGTTCATTTAATTTTTTAATTTTAAATTCAAAATAGGCATTTTTTCTTCCTAACAGCAACTAGCCATGTTGATCCTTAGTTCTGTCACCAAAAATCAGCCCTGTGACAACAAATGGTTGTGTTTGTGTGAGAAAGAATAGAGATTAAAAATAAATAGGAAAATTTAAGTACTTTCTGAGAAATTACCAGTGAAAAGATGTATCATATGAAATTATCTGTAATTATTATCTATTATTATCTGAAACTATCTGAAATTATTCTTCAAAATTTCTTCAGGTGAATTTTCTTCTTTTATTTTTTTTTTCCTTGATTCTCAATGAAGGATTGGTTTTATTTGTCTAATTCAAATAGAAGTGATTTCAGACAGGGCTTTTAATTATGTTAGCAATCCTTCACTGCAAGTGAAAATGACAGAAATGGCTTTTGCTTCAATTTTATTTCTTTCAATCTTTTTTTCTCTCTCATGCCCCCTTACTTCCTCCCTCCTGTTTCCCTTAGTTTTGGTTATGTCTGATTTTTTGAGTGGTGTAACACCAGTTTATGGAATAATTACAAGTATGTGATTTTAAAATTATTTTTACATGAAAAATAATATGCAAAATACTTTCACGTAGAAGTAGAAAAATAAGAAAAATCATTATTCTGCTATTTGAAAATATTTTAACCTGTGTGAATGAATTTTCCTATTGAGTGTCTTTAATACTAATTGAGAAAAATTAAGAAAATGTCAGTACAAAGGGTAAAATGAATAGACTAAATTATTGAATTGTAGTAACTTCAATTCTAGATTATGTTAAAACTGATGGAACTACCTTCTGCATGAAGACATCTTTCAGATTACTGTTTAATGTACATATTTTCATTCTAATACTGCATAGAAATCAAATTAAGTGTCAGTGTTACTACAACAAAGTTATATAAAAGGGGCAATAGGCCAAGTTCTTGTTCTTGTGTTTTTTATCACTAGCTTCATTCCATAGGGCACTGAGTAAGTGCAGCATATTTGAAGCATTTCTACAGTTTTTGCAAAAGTATTTCATAATTCTTATTGAAATGGCTAGAGTAGTGAAACTGAGACAGAAGCAGTCCCTGAAGATTTAGCTGTTCTGCAGTCTCTGTTGTGCTGCCTTCAGTATTCTTTTTGCTAGGATCTTCTCTTGTTTCTGATCATTCAGCTTTTTTTTTAAACTGTTCCAACATTTCCTATGCTTAAATACATTCAACTGTACCTAGGAATGCTCTCAGATAACTTTCCGTGAGATTACGTTCCCCAAAAAATTGCTTGGTATTAATTTTATTGCGGTAAAATTGGTGACCTTGGAGTCAGATATAATTGACTCAAGGCTGGTTTTCTATGTCTCCTTTCAAAAATAGAAAATTAGTCAAAGTTTCCTTTCATATCACTTACCTTGCCACTGAAGCAGGTGGTGAGTTTAAAGGTTTCTGAATCACAGAACAGAAATCTCCACCTGTGGGCGATAAAAACCTATTTGAACTAAAGTCAGAAGCGGTCATGAGGCGCTCTTGTTATGACTAGTGCTGGTGCCTCTGCCAGCACCTCAAGCCAGCTTTGCATCCTAGCTAAGATCCTTCAACTTTCCTGCAGTTTTGATGGCAGTAAAACAGTTCTATCATGTGGTACCAGCTGCTCATTCACATGTGTTTTTCAATAATTAGACTGTCACTAATAAATTCCACTAATATTTCCACTCAAACCTAGTCCAAAATCCATTATTGTCAATGCAAATCATCCCAGATTACTTACAAGGGCCCTACCAGACCTTAAAATGATCTAAATGTTTGTAAATGCTTCATCATTTATTGATAATTCCTATGAATGTTGACATTCAGAAGGCAAAAAGGAAAAGAGGTCTTAAATTCCTAAATTGAAACATGGGCCTTATTTCAAATTGGCACAAATTTGTACAACAACTTTATGAAAAATTCAGCATTTAGCACAAAAAAACCTTAAAATAGTACTGGAATCAGGTCTTTGTTCTCAATTACAGCTTCCTGAGAAGGGGAAGAGGAAAGGGTGGTGCTGAGCTCTTCTGCTTGGTATCCAGTGACAGCATGTGAGGGNGAGTTTTATAAGTAGGTTTTAAAAGCAGAAACCCCTTCCTTCTTTGTCCCTTGTCCCTTTTCCCTTTCTCCAGTACCCTTGTTTATGCATTCCCTAACCCTCTTACCCCATTCTATGCTCCCCATATCAATCCTGCTTCTGAATACAGCAGAAGTGTTTAGTCTTTTGTCAAGGCAAGGCCTAGACAGTTGACAGAACAGCATATCTGGGCCTAAACTACAGAATAGGTCAGGAATTAGGTAACTATGTACCCTTTGTGCTCTGATGAAGACAAAGATGGGATGAATGGAGGGTCCCAAAATACACCCCAGACTCATTTCAAGGGGGTGGACCCGGGGCGGACCAGAGAAAAGGCCACAGGGTGGACACATCTGGGATTGGATGGATGGTGTTATAAAATGTAACCTCTCAGGCACGGGGCGCGCGCGTCATATACCATCTACTGCCTTGGCAAATAAACCCTTTCTTATCTCACCCCTAATTAACTGCTCTGGGAGATTTTTTTCAGCACCTAAAATACACCGGCAACAAGGGAATGTTTCAAGGTGGCACCAAGGGAGGTTCAGACTGGATATTAGGAAGCATCTATTTACCAAGAGGATGGTCGAACACTGGAACAGGCTTCCTAGAGAGGTGATGGATGCCCCAAGCCTGTTAGTATTTAAGAGGCATTCTTTAACTTTTAGTCAGCCCTGGAGTGGTCAGGAAGTTGGACCAAATGATTACTGTAGATCTATTCTATCCTATTCTGTTCTAGTCTATTCTATGGGGGAAATCTAGAAAAGTTACGCTGATGTGGGTTGTTTTCCTTGTCCTCATCTGTGTTACAGAGATGAGGAGTTGAAGCCAACTCTCCACTTCTGCTTTCTGTTTCTTAGAGGTGGGATGCTGTGTCCAGGAAGGGACTGGGTAAAATTAATTGCTGTTTATTATACCTAAAAGCTTAGGGAAATTATCAGACATTTCTAAAACTCAGTAGTTTAAAGCCTCATGGAATGGTAAGTAATACCACTTACTCTTTCTATAGTAAAATGAGTTTTTCCACTTCATTTCTCCACTGAAACTATTTATATAATGTCTGTGTTCTTTTATGCCTCGTACAAGAAAACAGTGCCATACTAAATTTGCATGGGCTTAGGGAGAAGGCTGAAATAGGAAAAAGTAATAAATTCATATGCCAATCATTTATCTTATTTTTAACCATCTCATACATTATAAACTTCATAGAAGTTTCAAACTAATAATTTCTAACAACTGAAGAATGCCTATTTCCTCATGAACTTTCAATATACTTCCATTTAACATTTAGTGGCCCAATTTTCTTTGCATAGGTCAAGAGGATTTTTTCACATCTTGTTACAGGGAAAAGGGTACTTGAGTGGAAAAGGTGCACTCTCTATTATTACCACAGAATTTCAAGTAGCTGAGCACATTCATTAGAAGCTGGAGGACTTTACCGCAGATACAAGATATTAGAACAAAACTTGCATGCTCTTATTCTAATAAGAATTGGTTATAGTTGAGCTGATATAAAGGGCAAAACTCACATGCCAAGTATGTCTGAGTTTTAGTTGAGCTTTGCATATCCCACATTATAGTATTTGCTAGTCATTTAGACAATTAATTGACTTGCCTTTAAGAAAAATTATATCACAAAAGCCCCAGTGACACTAATGTATTCCAGCTCCAGGCATACACTACCATGTAATGTCATGAATTAGCTCCTTCTTGTTGGCATTGTAAAACCACACAGGTCTCTGTCCTTGAGTATTAGAGTGCTGGGAAGAAATCTAGGGATGGAAGGAAGACAGAAAACTGAGTCAAAAGGTAAATGAGCAACATATCTAAAATGAATGCTGTAAAAGGTTAAGTTCCTTTCTTAAATGTTGGATCATTTGAGTAGTTTAAGAAGCAGGCAAAATAGTTTCTTTCCAAACTCCCAGTAAAACTCAGATATTTTGCCATCTGCCTAATAATTTTAATGTATTTTAGTATATTAAATAATTGATTTTAATGAAATTTGAATCTTACAGCCCATAGAGATATTTTTTTTCCTTGAGTTTTGTCTAAGTTGGTCTTGAACAATGAAATTTCTCATTAGTTTTCCAAAGGATAGTTGACATTTCGAAATTAGTAAGAAATTACAGTTTTATTGCTCATGTTATTGCAATATAATGTTCATTTGGAGAGAAACACAATGTCCTATTTAAGCAGACTGCATTTAAATTATCCATTTTGTTTTATTCTGAAAAGTATTTGCATGATGATAAATGAATAAAGAATAATGATTTCCAAGGAGACATTGTCTCTATCCCTGAGTTAGAGAAATGAAGGCCAAAGCTGGAACAAACGGTCTGGGAAGATACCATTTCTACAGTAAAAGAAAATACTGTTATCTGAAGGATGTCTCCTTAGATAACAAATCACTGTCTGAGAAGGGATGAAGAATAACATGACTTTAAAGGACTAAAATTCTAACCCAAATATGTTTTTGGTTTTGTTTTTCCTGCACCTGAATTGTTACAGATGGCATAGCTTTCCAATTTGATTGCTTAAGTCTTCATACATACTACTGATATTTTAATTTTCCATAATTTACCTTGATTTTCTTGTGCCAGTTGAAGCAAGAAAGAAAACACCTTTTAAAATTTCAGACACCATACTGCTCAATGGACAGTACAGCTAAATGGAGTCAACACCGAATAATTTTGCTGGAATTCAGCAAGAAAGACACCTACGGAAGTACCATTCCCTTCATTATTATGGTATGCGCACATCTATCCACATACACAGGTTTTTTTTCAACAATCCTAAGAGGCAACTCTTCCACCATAATCACGCCACCTGATTTGAGCTCTCTATAAGGGAGCACTACTCGCCAAATATAGATGAGGCCAGGACAAAAAACTTTCTTTGGAAAGAAAACCACTTTTCTTGAGAAGAAACATTGGGAAATTTCATATTTTTCATATTTTAATATCTAGATTATAGTCAAATACCCAGTACACTGCTACCTGGTAAAATATAAATTTAGAGAAGGAAGGAATTAAGATGACAAAGGTCACCTGACTGAAAGGAAGTCACTATTGGACTTTCTCAAGGATTAATCTTTGGACAAATCTTTTGAATGTTCTCGTTAATGATATTGACTTAAAATGAAGAAGTGCACGCATAAAATTTGCAGTATCATAAACACAAAAGGAAGAGTGAGATATCAAAGGACTTAAGGTGTAGACAACTTCTGTGATTGCAAGAATGCCAGAAGGGGGATACAAGAAAAATGGACTTCAAGGACAGGCATCTGAGGATTAATAACAAGAAAGTTGACAATTAGGTCATTGGAAGTGACTGAGGAAGACAAAGACCTAGTATAGTATTTGCAAACCATCATCTGAAAAGTAAAATTCCACAGAGAGATCTGTGGAATCTCTCAATGTCGTTGGTGAGACTACTTCTGGACTACTGGGTAAATTCTTCTCAGCTCCCTCCCTGAAGACTGAATTCACATTTGAATGAGTACGGAAAAGGTACGCTGTGACAAAGAGTGGAGTGGAAAACTTCAGGATGCAAAGAGAGAGAAAGAACATGGATTAAGCAGCATGGCAAACTGGAATATGGCCTTTAAATACATTAGGAAATACATGCAGAAGAGAAGAGTCTCCTAAATTTAAAGAGTAGGACTGGGATAAAAACTAACTGGTCATAAATATGTTCAAGGTGCAATTGAAAGGGAGATCTCTAATAAGTAGTGGAGTGAAATTCTTGAATTATGTTCAAGCAGAAGGGTAGAAGCACCTATACAGTGGCTTTCAAGCTGTCATTTGACTAACTTGAGAGAGGCCAATTTGAGAGACATCTGGATGCTGTTCATTTCTGGGTCCTCCAACATAAGAAGGACATCCACCTGTTGAAATAAGTCCAGAGGAGGGTCTTGGAGATGACCAGAGGGCTGGAGCACTTCTCCTATGAGGAAAGAGCGAGAGAGTTGGAGCTGTTCAGCATGGAGGGAAGGTTTTGGGATCACCTTAGATCAGCCTTCCAGCACTTGAAGGGGGCCTACAAAAAAGCTGCAGAGGGATGTTTTGCAACGACATGGAGTGATAGGACAAGGGGAAATGGCTTTAAACTGAAGGAGGGCGGGTTTAGATTAGATATTAGGAAGAAATTCTTCACTCTGAGGGTGATGAGGCCCTGGGACATGTTTCCCTGAGAAGCTGTGGGGGTTCCATCCCTGGAAGTGTTCAAGGCCAGGTTGGATGGTGCTTTGAGCAAGCTGGTCTAGTGGAAGGTGTCCCTGCCCATGGCAGAAGAATTGGAGCTAGATCACCTTTGAGGTCCCTTCCAACCCTAACCTTTCTATGATTCTATGATTTTATGATAACTGGGATTGCACAACAACATCCTTTTGAGTCCTATCCTCCTTATCACTGTATATTTTTTATAAAGGGATAGGTCTTTTAAAATCATAAATCACAAAAAGTGCCTTCTTCAGTGGATTGACATTTTAAAGTGGAAAAAAAAAGAAATTGGAAAATCTGTTCCCAAAACATGTTCGCCTTCTGTGTTTTCAGCTGTTTGCCTTTTTCTGTTATTGACATTCTTTAAAGAGAGATGATAGACAAGAATAGAGATGTGGTACATCAAACTACTACAGAGTTGTCTGAGGCTAAAAAGAGCAGAAATATAATAAAAATAACAGTGGATATTTGTATTTATTATGGCTTCCTATGTTATTTCCTTTGGATGCATATCCATCTAATGACAGATAACCCTCCAAAGCAATTTTAGATTTGTTTTAATTTAGATTTTAGTATGGGCACTTATCTGAATTATCCAAGGTACTTGGATATGCATCGCTGAACTGGAAAATTCATGTAAACATAATCTAATAAGATTTCATATGCTTTTTGTTTCCAGGAACAAGAGATTCCATGTAGTGCATCTGGGAGCAAGGGTGACCAGAGATAGACAGAAGAGTGGTGAGACAAACAAACAAGTGACTGCTGTTCCCTGAAGTCATAGTGAGCTTTGTAAAGGTTGAAATTCTCATTGTTTATCTAACAAACTTCTTAGGTGGCTATAGTCACAATGTGTTTTAAAATGGAGGTACATCAACCTTGTCATTCATTCCTTTAGCTAACAGAATGGCTAGGCTTTTTGACATGGATGATACTTTTCTCTTAGCCTGACGGGCAATGTCAGGCAATCACTTCTTTCCAAAGAGATGCTGCCCAATGAAGGGAAGCCAAGACAACCATCACCACTTACCTGGAAATGAAGCTTCAGACACCAAATGTATAGATGCCTACACCTCAGTGAGAGACTGTGAGCTCCTTATACTTTCAGTGGAGAGAAATGAGCACTTATTCAGACACCTACTTAATGAAGAGAGAGGCATCACTTTAAAAGTGAGGATTACTCTCCACTGTGGACAGATGAATTTCTATGCTGTGAATGACAGTTCACTCAAGAGTACAATGGCAGAAGGTCTCCAGCTTTGAACTTCGGTGCCCAGCTGAGTGATGAATTGTGTTTCATACCATCAGGCCTCAGAGATACAGCCGGTCAGATGTTAGGAATTGAGGAGTGACTGCTTTAAGCTAATTACGATAAACAGTTTTTATTCTATTGCACTCTTTAACATTTGCGAAGCACCTGATGCAATGGGAAAAGCCCTTCAGAATTTAAATTAGAATAAATAAATCTAATATTCAGAATAATTTTAATGAATATGACTTTCCCATTCTGTAATAGAGCTTCCTAAAATTGCTGGCATGAGAAGGTAAGGAAATTAAAAAGGTAAAGAACAAGAGAGTTCCAGATTTCCAGAAACTTTTATTAAGCCTGTGTCTCAAGTTTGGTGTCTTGCTAATGTGGTCATGGACTAAAATTACATTAAGGACTTCTCAAACTATTTGCTTAACATGTGAATTTAACAGCCTTTATAATGTTGTATTCTTAATTAATCTACCCCTTCCAGCCTGGTGGCCTTTTCTACTTACAACAAAAGATTAAATTCACTAAGAATCCCAAGGAGTGGGAGATGGATGGAGTTCAGCTCCAAAGTCTACAGGGAAAAGAAATAGAAATATCTTTTTCTAGGATTTAATAATTGTTTCTCTAGATATTAGTTGATTATTAATTAATTAATAAAGGATTTATCTTGCTAAATACAGATTTGCCCTAGATAACAGAGCCAGGAAATATGCGAATTTAAGAGAGAACCATAATCCACCTCAGATGGAGAAAGAGTGATAACAAACTTGAGGGAGAAGATTGAAGGGAAAAGGGAGCAGTTAAGACACAGGACTGACTGGCTAATGACTGAGAAACTGTAAATTGTAAAAGAGCTAGTTCTTTGAAGTGATGCTAAGAATATTCTTGGACTCTTAGTAGAAGTTACTGTGACATGCTGAAACAAAAAATTGGATTAAAGAAGGATTAGGGACAAGCTTCAGAGACGATCTAATTAGGTATTTTGTTATTTTTTCCCTTTTGTATCTTTGATTACAGTTTTGGGATTAAGCACAAACCCTCAGGTTTTCTACAAAAAACCTCATTTAACATTTTCTACAACCTCATCCATTTACATATCGCCCCAAGGGGAAAGGGGAGCACTGAGTACACTATCCTCAAGGAATAGCAAAATTAAAAGCATTTTTTTGGTACTTCATTCCTGTGAAGGGTTTGGGGTTTCGCAGAAGCTGGGGTGTACTGTTTCTACCAAGCTGAAAGGATCAGTTTAGGAGCTGTTGGTCCCAGAAGTCAGTGGAATAGGCTCCCCCACATCACAGGCACATCAATGTATTTTGTGGTTCACAAACAGCTTGTGACTTCAGGGACTGCACCCAAGGCATCAGCTTTTTCCTACTTTTTAAACACAGTAGGATGATGCACCAGCTTAATGGACTCTTTTGAATTTGTGATTTCAATTAGAAGCAATGATGGCAGCACTGCAGACCTGTAAGGTTCCTTTGCCGTACCTGATAGGTGTAACTGTACTAAGACTTTTGCTTTGCATCTAAGATGGAAACTTCTTTAAAATTCCTCCTCTGAGCAATATGTTAGTTTGGCAGAACATTACATGGAACTGATTTGATACTGAATCTTTTTATACTAAGATCTACATTTCTTAGTGATTAAATATTTGTTATTTTAATGATTGAATACGAACAGATGTGTTTAACTTTCATGGTTAATGACCTCTTTGTTTCTGCTTTTAATCCCTGCTTATTACACTAATGGACTCAAATTACTACAGAGTTGCAGAGGCCATTAAACTCTTTCCTAGGACATTGAATACTAATCGAAATTTGGTATGAAAATTCAAGCATTTTGGTCTTTTACTGAAATTATAGTCTTCACTTCTGAAATAAAAAAAATGTTTTCTGTTTTAGAAGAGTTCATAGACTAAGTGATGCTTTTTAAAAATTTTCACTCAACTTATTCTGTCATGTATGCAAGTGTTGATTTATGAAATGTTCTCTTCTGTATATTTTCTGGAACACAATACTAACCTTTAAGTGGAAATTAAAAACTCTGGGCCTGTTGCCTAAAGAACCCTAACAAATCCCTCAGACCTGGGCAGTAGCATTATTTCTATCATAAATAATCACTGTATGCAAAACCAAACCTAAACAGGAAAGGTAAAATCTGACAATAAACGTAATAAAATTTACTCTGAGTTATCAAGTGTTAAAGAACTTGCAAACTATTTTAATGGAATGCAAGATGATGAGGGATCACCTCTTGACTAGTACCTGTATGTCCTCTAGTCCTTTGGTTATCCACTTGGTGTCAACCTGTTTAATACTTGGAAAGGTTATAAGTATCTCTTTACAATTATCTAGGGTGAATTTATATATATGTTTACCATCAGATGGTCTCATAAAAATTACTAGAGTTGCCAGGCCATTTATGCATAAGTCTTTTCCTAAGCCACTGACCAGAAAAGATATTTTTTAGGTTTTACCCTGTAAGTTTTAGTCAGAAGATGTAAAAAGGGAGGTAGAAAATTAAAGAAAATCTGTAACTGGAAAAAAAATAGAAAAAAAATAATGGCCAGTCTTCGCGAGCGAAGATTTGGGAAGGGTCATTAACCCTTCGAGCCTGCGCAGTGGATTTTTTAGGTGAGACCCAGCGTGCGCTGAACTGAGCCCACCCTTTAATCCTGAGGTTCATCTGCCGGGGCCGAGTGAAACTCGGACAGTGGCAGTGAGGGTCTCAGAACGTAGGTTTGTTTAGAGTGACCTTCTCTTAGATGGATTGCCTTACAGGGCTGACGAGCTCCATCTGCCCGGGGGGCCGGGAATCGAACCCGGGTCGCAGCGGTGAGAGTCCTGCACCCTAACCACTAGACCACCAGGGGCCCCGGCCCAAGTTAATGACAGTGGACAGGCACTGCTGAAATGCAAGAAGGAGAGGAGACCCTTTCTGGGCAAGTGAAGATTCATGGAATGTCTGGTCCCCATAGGAGATAGGTTCTTTCTGGTCCTGCATCATATGTGTTACATTTACCCAGATTTCATGGGTCCTAAGACCCATAAGTGATAAAAGAAAAAGTGTTGGATTTGAGTCAATACAATAAAAACACATGGAAAGGTTTCTATAGGAGAACAGTAAGTCCAGTTCACCGCAGAAGTCTATAAAATCTTTTATGCTATGAAAAAGTAGAATAGGTAATGTTTATTCATCACAGCTGAAGAACTCATTGACAGGCAGTGACATTATGAGGCCCAAACCAAAAGCTTTTTCATGGAACATCTTGCTAAATTATGGAGATTATTGTGGAAGAATAGTGGTCAGTCCAAAATTTAAATAAATTTACAGAGAACAGACAGATTTATGGAGAATGTGTCTGTCAGTGGGCATGAAACACAACCAGGTAGAGAAAATCATTGTCTGCAGCACTGTCTAGATCTCCAGTTGACAAAAGCTATGAAGGTTTCTAATGGTGAGCTTTACAGGTCTGTTAGAGACGTCTTTTCTCTAAGCTAGACATTGCCATCGCTGATTTCCTCCTAGAGATGGCAGCTTGAAACAAAAGGCTGTCCTTGATTTTGGGAGCTGAGAAGCAGACCTAGTACCTAGCATATATGGTTCTAAAGAGGAACCAGTAAAAAAAGAAACAGATTGAAAGAACATACTAAAAATGAGGAAACTGTGAAAGAGTTATTTAGTGCTCAAGTTACTTAGAGACAAAAGACTAGTGGAATGACTTTGAACATGTCCAAAGGGATATGAATCAGTATTTCTGAATCCCAGAAGAAGAGCAGAGACAAGTAAGGAAGAGGAAAGATGTAGTCACAACCTTATATGAGGCCTGGACAAGCCTAATAGCAGTAGAAGGACCTAAGAAGAGGTCCAATGCCCTACAAAGGTTTATGCACGGCCTGGCTCAAGCTGACTGGGTTTTCTGTGTCATGGAACAGAGCTTGAAGAAATTCTTCAGAGGAGAGCTAAGGTCGGAAGTGTGTTATGTGTTATAGAAGAGTTAGACATGATTCATCTCTTCAAACATCTTCTCCTCGTCCAGGGGCAGCAGATGCTTCCTAACCCACCAGGTGGAAAAGTCTCCTGGTCTGAAAGCAGTTGGTGACACTGTGGACATAGAGCAGAACTCAGCTCACCAGGCCTGGTAGCATTTGCCCTAGTGGGAGGACCTTTATCATGTGCTTATGGTTGGTGCTGAGAAGAGACACTGAATGGCACTTCCTCGAACTGTGCATATTTGTCTCCTCAGGCAGCTATAGAAGCAACCCACCCATGGGAGACCATGTGAGTTCAGGAGCCCACCAAATATGGCTAAACTCTACTGTTGGGCTGTCAGGGGCTGGGCTGGAAACAGGTTGGCAGGTGCCCTATAGGTCCCTTCTGAGAATTCACCCAAGTTAGAGAGAACTCCAGCTAAACCTGCCCTCCATGTCCTACCTGTCAAAGCCTATCCCACAGGACCCAGCAGAACTGTCTGGATTTAGGGGACAAGGGGTGTCCAAACACCATGGACCCCATAGGAAGAGGTCTGAAGACTTTGTAAAGTGACTAGTAACTAGTTTTACAGCCGACTGAAGGTGATATATAGTTGGACACAGGTTTTGCAGGCCCTATGGCCACTCAAGAGACCTTTGTCCATTCAAATACTTCAGTATCTGCAGGGGAAGATATCACCATCAGAAGCCTCTTTTTCAAACCTTTTGCTGTTAGCATCCTTTCTCACTCAGTGAAACTGGCAGAGATGCAATTTTTTGAACTAAGGGGCTGGATCTGTGGAATCCTTCAAGCGTGAAGTGAACTGACTCCCTCTTTTACCTTCAGCAGTGAAATAATCAGGTTGCTTTCTAGTTTAGGGATCCCAGCAAGTACAGTCTGCAGCCTGTACTCACCACTGAGAGGACAGAACTGTCTTTGCTCCACTGGTTGTTGTTCTAGCCTACTAGTTTAAAATTTTTCTTAAAGTTTCCAAGATAAAGCAGTGAAATAAGGTACCCTTCATATGATCAAGCTTGTTGGCAGCACTAGTCCTTGTCCTGCAAATCAGGGCACATAGCATCAATCCCCTGCAAAGGTACAGGACCTTGGACGGACAACAGGCACACATCTTCCTGAAATATATACAAAGGAGGTTTGTCTTCACGTTCCCAGGGAAACCTAAGGAAGCACTTCAATAGCAGCATTGTTGAGAAATTATTATTTCTCCCTAACACATGTGTCTGCCTAAGCTCTTGCTTTCAGTCAGGATATGAGAATTTGACACTGAGAACATCTAATGCCTAAAAATATGCTTTGCTTAAAAAATAAGCATTTTTTCTATGGATGCTACATGACTTGTTTTAACCTTGTAAATATGTGTCATACTGCAGTGAGTTCAACATAAGACACTTCCATCTTTGAAGATGTTCAGACAGTTGTGTATTGGGTTTGCATGGCAAGGTTTTGGTTGTGAGAGACTACAGCGGTGGCTTCTGTGAGAAGCTGCCAGAAGCTTCCCTTGTGTCAGATAGAGTCAATGCCAGCCGGCTCCAAGATGGACCCACCACTGACCAAGGCTGAGCCAATCAGTGATGCTGGTAGCACTGTTGGAATAACAGATTTAACGGTGTGGGGGGGAAATTGGTGTGACCCTTCCCATGTTCCAGTCACTGGGGACTTCTTTTCCAGTCACCTGGGACTGCTATGTTTATAAACAAGTAATCCAAGGAGACATAATGTAATACCAAAGGACAAAAATTCGGTCAATATCTTAAATGAGTGTCCTCTAAATTAATCTATAGAATTCTCCAATTGTAATCAGAATTCTTTAGATATGGGCTAAATATTTTAGATACTGTAGCACCATTTGCATAAAAGATTTAAAGTAAAATGAAATGCACTATTGTGGCAGTTTGAGCCACATCAGAAATCCAAAATCCAATTTCCAGGCTTCCCCCACCCTTTTCCACAATTTATCCTAATACCGAAGAGAAAACTTTCAGGCAAGAGGCTTCTATAGGGGAAGGGGGAAGTATTTACGTTTATTTACACAAATAAATATACTGTACAAACTAAAAGCAACTACATATATATATATTACACTTCTATCAGTCCCTTCGAAGCTTCTCCTCTTAACTTTAGTCCAGAAAAAGCCTTTCAAGGCTGATAAGTAACCAGTCTCTCTCTTGTGGGAGTGTTTGGTGACCCGAATGCTCCCCCCTCACCAAGCTCCAGCTGTTTGTGGAAGTCCTTCCTTCCTCCCGAAGTCCAAGAAGGTACCTCTGAGTCCTTTCTCCTTGGTCCTGTGTCATTTCTGCTGTGTGATCTCTCCCTCTTGGTCTCATACCTCGGTTCGCTGCTGCTGTAGTGTAGCTTATCACAGTAGGTGTTTGGATTCTTCATTCCTCCAAGTCAGTTTTTGGCTGCCCCCGGTCAAACCTCGGCAGGGCAACTCCCGAGCCCTTTGGCCCGTCTCCAATTTCACCTGGGATTCTTTTACCTAGCGCCGAGCTGCTTGATCTGCTTCATTATCAGCCCGTCCACTTGGCTCTTCTTCAATGCTGAACCTTGCACCACTCCCACTAAACAGTGAAAGGGAAAAACAGCCCCCTTCTGCAGCCTGGCAGCAAAGAGGGGGAAAGAAGAAGAGGGCCTGGCCGTAAGGCCTGTCTCTCTCTCTCTCTCTCTCTCTCGCTTACCAGTTGTTTGTGAGTCGCATCCCTCACAAACACTCACTCCAGTGCTGTCTCTAACTCTGGCCTAGGCAGAGCTGGGGGGCCGCAGAGCTCCCCTCTCTCCCCCGGAGGGGGGAAGAAGGAGCCCAGCCACCCCCTGGCCTTCTCCACCTACACCCAGCAGACACCAACAGAAACTGCCAACAGCTTCCGGTGCTGTGTAAATATGATTTTTAGCAGAAACGAACAAGACGAGTGGTGACTGGCTCTCCAGGGAACACTGCCCTGGTACCCAATGACAGCTCTCTCTCTCTGTATATATATATGCTGATACTTTTTCAACAGACTAAAAACTTTGCTGATAAGACAACTAAAGAGATGATAAAAAGTAATAGGGTGCTACTGAGAATGGACAATATGAACTATGCCAGGTAAAGGCTCGTTTCCCCAGCAGGGTTTTGGGGTTGTATTTACTGCTTGAGCGCATTGCCTGCTGTGTTCTGTGACTAGGGCAATAACAGATCCTGGTGGACTCTGCTATAAACACTTCCAATCAGTCAACACTGGCATCTTACTGTAGCTTTGTTATTAAAAAGCAGAGGGAATTTTTTAAGCAAAGGCCATTCACGCAATTAAAATAATACTAATAATTTGTAATGAGCAGAGTTTAAGGCAAGTCACTAAAAAGATTATTTTCTTTCAAAAGTTTGGGATAATGGGATGCTACTAATTGATACCTTTTTATGCCTTCCAGGTTCATTTACAGAAGTGGCCTTCTTTAATGCTGTGTATTAGCAGTATGTTGGCAACGCATACAAGGCAGAAAAACACATGTATTAAATGGATTCTTTTTGCTTTGCATCAGTGAGTTCATCAGCATGCAGAAAAAAATATTCTAAACGTCATCATCATCATCATCAGTGTTGCATACTAGGGACTGGAGATTACTGTAACAAGCAACTTGTTCAAAATATGACATTAGCTTCACTAAAAGAACACAGTGTCAAGTTCAGAAACTGGTGTGACAGACTATAACAGGCACAAAATATTTATGGAAAATTGGCTTTGAAAGACACAAATAAACCTGAGAAAACTCATATGTTTTTAGTTTGGTTTTTTTTTTTTTTTAACTGTAAGAATTTGTGCTGGAAGTCCTGTAGCACTCATGATTTTGTAGAAAAGAAGTGCTTTTATGTGACCAGTCTGATCAATCTTGAAAAAAGCAGTGCTGATGACGTGTATCTGTGTAACTATATAGATTATATTTGCAAAATGTGAACTACTGAAGGATGTCACAGTCAGCTTGTGGTTTTGAATGTGCTGCAAGAGATTAATTACTATAATGACATACTCTGAATTATCTGCTTCGTTACAAATTATAATCTGAGTCACATGTTCCTTTTG
The DNA here is from genome assembly GCF_001604755.1 of Lepidothrix coronata. NCBI lineage: Eukaryota > Metazoa > Chordata > Aves > Passeriformes > Pipridae > Lepidothrix > Lepidothrix coronata. Next base: position 1,189,541 of record NW_016690373.1, read on the forward strand.
CTTTACATTTTGCCATAAGTACAATTAATGGCACAGATATATTTTTCTTCCTCTTTTGGATGAATTACATATTTGAACTGATTGCTAGATGACTCAATAATGAAGATTCTCATATTGATAGACTTGACATTTTTCTATGTAATTTCTATGTCATTTCCTTTAGAAAGGGACTCATAGAAGGAAAGAGACGGCATAATAAGAGAGTGAGCTCCAAATAAAGGAGTAAACACTACAAACTATTTTTCAAAGGTGTCCCTGCCTGTGTCAGGAGGGTTGGAAGTGGATGAAGGTCCCTTCCAACCCAAACCATTCTAATTCTGTGATTTTCTTCATCTATCTTCAATAAATATTACTGCAAATGAGAAGTGTGACTGTGGTAATGAAGACAATAAAGGGAACATTTACCATGGTTAGCAACTCATCTAAAGCAATTTGGGCTGTCTTTCCCAACCTATACCTATACCTCCTGTATCTATAAAACTCTGCATCTGTGAATGCAAGTTGGTAAATATGCTATTAGTCTTCTTTTAACACTTACATTACATATATAGAGACAGTCTTCACTACAGCTCAGCAGACTTTAATAGTTGCCTTTGAAAATTTTTCTGCGTGTATTTAATTGCCTTAAAATAAAAACGTGAAGATTTGAGTGATAGTGATTATTTAAAACATGTGACCCACCTAGTAGACATACTCAGCAATTTAATAAAAACAATAATTTCAGCCTTTTTTAATTGGTCACTCAACATATGTTGCCTGAGAAGATGTGCACCTGTGTTAGCCTTACTGACAACAGGCTTTTATTTTTTACCTACATTTTGCATATCTTTTGGAAGTAATCTATGGTTCCCAACACTGGGGGGTTTACAGATTGAAAATCCTTCATAAAATCCGTTTCTCCAGACTCAGTGAACAAATGTAACTTTTTTCCTTCAGTAATAGAATGGTAAAGTAATAAAATACTATGAAATAATTGACTAGTTAATTTTTTTTTTTTTTTAGAATAGGGTTTTTCTGGAAGGGGCTGCTCCTATCTGTTGATTAGGTTGCACGAAATCACTCTGATTGGAAAAGCTAATTGAACATGACTAAATGATGAGTCAGACCCAATAAGAATTAATGGTAAGATATACTTGCCAGAAAAGAAAATCAGATTCCAGGAAGTATTAATGGCAGTGTCATATGCGAGACATTGGAGGTAATTATTCTGCTCTGTTTGGTTTAGGTGAGGATGCAGGTGATGGTAGCCTGCCTGGTTTGGTCACCTTACATAATGGATGGTAACAAATTGAAGGGTCCGGAAGAAACAGAGAAGAGCAATAAAAGGTTTAAGAAGTATTATCTCTTAGAAAAAGTGACTATAAGATTATTATCTTAGTTATGTAAGGCACTTTTGTTGTCACTTTTTCACTGATGAGAGAAGTAAGCAGCTTACATCACAGCAGTGGCTGTGCCTGCTCTCCTGATGTGTGTTCATTTGATCCAGGGAGCATCCCTAGCTTCTAGCTGTGGATGTGGGGTGCAGATTCACACTGATGGCCAGGGCCACTGCAGTGCTCGGCCCTTGAAGTAGATCTTGGCTTAGCTCCTACCCCATTGCATGTTACACCTTCTCACTCCCCCATCTCTGTAGCATGACTTTCAGCTCCACTCCCACTTCATATGCTTCTGGCTCTCAGTGTGAGTTCCTGCCATGGCCTGGCTGGGATGGATCCTCTGTAGGTATCTGTGTGAAAAAAAAATTATGCATGTCAGTGTCTACAATTTCTGGGAGACACACTGCTCTGTTACCCCTTCAAGGCATACCTTCACCCTTAAGGAAAAATATACAGTTGTGTTTGAAAGAATGTGGACTAGACTCATTCTCAACAGTCTAATGAAAGAAGAACTCCAGACAAGATAACCTCCCACGTGTTCATGAGACTCCTACAGATGGCAGAGATAGACGTGTCCCAAAACTGCCCTTGTGCCTCCCTGCACAAGGAGAAGAACAAAGGTAAGTCATGCAAAGGGCTGGAGGAGATGCTGGATTTTTCTGGGGGGTCAAACCCCCAAAAAGTGGCAGGAGTCCTAGACTTCTGTTCCTTTGCTGTGCCTTGCTTGGAGTAAGTGGACTGAAAAAGTTTGGGTGCTCTACTGAAAATGGAAAACACCTTTGAGAAGACTGGCAGAGACCTGTACATTACTCCACCAGAAAATACCATGGACCTACCCATTGAGATGCAGCAGTGGTTAAACACGATGCATCTGTAATCTCTTTCTGCTAATTACAGGCCTTTCCCAACATATCCTCCTTGGAGTACTTTTTGAGGATGATGAAATCCAACCTTGCCCATGCTGAGTGGAATACTGCTTCAGTGTGTATTGGGTTTGCATAGTAAGGTTTTGGAAGGGGCAGAGAGGAGGTTTACAGGGATGACTTCTGTGAGAAGCTGCTATAAGCTTCTCCCTGTGTCTGATAGAACCTATTTGAATAGGCTCCAAGGTGGACCTGCTGATGGCCAAGGCTGAGCCCATCAGTGGTTTTGGTAGGAGCTCTGGAATAAAATTTTTAAAAAGGGGCAGAAAAAGCTGTACAACTGCAGCCAGAGAGAAGAATATGTAAGTGGAATGCAGACCAGAGCACAGCTCAGTCTTCTCCCTCCATAGTCCCTCACCCAGAGCACTTTAAAGCTTTCTGTAAAGGCTAAGGCTGAGGAAACATATAGCACCAGGCCACATCCATCTTATGGGCAGCTGCAAGCTTCCACAGCCATGAGCAAAGGGATCCCCCCAACATTCCCCCATCCTTGTGATGCTTATCTCAAAATATGGTTTCTGGCTCATGGGTCAAATCCTTTGGTTCTGCCAGCCAAGAACTGGGCAGAATGAACAGAATGGCAGCTGAAACAACACAGTGGGACTTTATGCTCTGCAGTCCTTTCAACATGACAAGGAAGGGGCAGCTGATCATGAGGCAAGAAAGTGTCGACAGATGGCCATCAGCAAACCATGGAGAAGTATGAAAACACATGAGTTACAATATTTTACTAAATGGAGGCTTCTTGCCATAAAAGGGTGAGGGAAACAACCACTGACACTGCTAAGGTGGATGGCAACACTGCTGAAGCCTGGGGACATGGCTGGGACTTATCTCTAATGTGGGGGGGTTGCCATCCAGTTGTACCTCCTCTTTCAGAAACATTTTTTGAGAGTTGGCAGTGCCCTGCACTGTGATACAGCAGGTCTGATCTGCCTTGATACCCACTAGTGGTGCCCAAGCTGAACCTGGTGGTACTGAATCCTGCTCCAAGGTTCAGCCGTCTCCCAGCCACCTTGGTCAGCATAGGTTCTTACAGATCAGGCAGATATCTACAACCACAGCACTGCCATCCTCATTTTTGCCTTAGGTTTGGAAGGTGAAAACACAAACCATGTTTGTCACTTGGGCAATGAAACACAGTGCATCTGTGCCTCAGGGTGCAATAGCTGACTGAATCAGAGTCTGTCATCTGGATGTCTAAATCAGCATTGGGCTTTGTCCCAATTGCTTCATGGTACAAGTCATCTTTTCACAGTTGTACCTGAGATATGACCTCTCTATATAAATCAGCATTGATTTTAACCTTTTCTAAAGTCAAGTAATGATGGAAGTTTAATTTTTGCCTGTTTTTTGTCTTTTGACAAGCTTCTGCATGCTTCTTTCCTACTGTGTCAAAGTTTGAGATTATTTTCCCTACCTCAAGAATATTACCCCGCATTTCTTCACAGATGAATTTATTCTGTCTTTTTGCACATTCAAGAAGTTTGACAGTCTGTCTAATGTATCCACATTCACCCTTTTCTGATACCTTCCCAGTTTTCCAAGGTTTAAATTGATATTAGAACTTTATAGAAACTTGAGGTATTTAAAGAATTACTGCTGTAGCTCAGATGCATCTCAGTTCAATTTTCAGAGCACTATAAGACATATAATGCACAGACAGCCCCTTTCTTGCAGCTCTGAATTACATTTTTTTTCCCCATGCAAATGTATATCTGAAATAAAGTAATCTTTGACTTTCAGCACTGATGCTCTGTATCCCAGACACTGAAATTGTTGGTGCTGAGGCTTTGAGGCAGGGCATGGACTGCCATTGTATGCTTGGGCTGCAGGCACCTTAGGGTTAGGTCATGTAATAGAGGATACAGGAGGCAGGGTTCAGACGTTGTCATGTATGTACAGTTATTCATCTGATTCATTCTTTAGAGGAATAAGAAGACGTTACATTTTTTGTAGGATTTAAACAAGTGAGAGATTACCTGTATGAGCTACCTGACTGCCATACACATTTGTGAAATGGACACAGTGTAATGGTTTAGATTTCAGCCTTATTCTGCCTCAGACCGAAAAAAAAAAGAAGGGAAAAGGGAAAACAGGGACATTTTATCAAAAATATAATTTTTAATAAAGGTTTGCATTTTATACTTGAATTTAAAAATTATTAACAACAATGGAGTTTCAGTTATGAAGTTAAACTTTAGAGATTAAAACTCTTTTGAATAATTTGCGCTAAAATTTACATACTGTCCTCTCACCCCTACACTTTTATCTCAGGTTAGATACCTTTAACAGTTACATTTTTTCTTATAAAAAAATATGCTGGGCTATTGAGAAAGGATACAATTGTAACTGTTATGGCAAGTTGGGAAGGTTGAATTGGTCTGGAAAATAATGATGAATGTGGTGAAGTTTACAGTTCTCCATGTGAACCAACAATGTAATAAAAGCAACACACAGAAGAAATAAATACATCTGAAGAGAGAAAAAAGGCACAAGTAGTTAGCCAAGGACCAAAGTCTTACAGAATACAAAATGGTATCAGTTGCCTCACTTTTTTAGGGTAACTACAATTTATATTTGATGAGATTCCTAAGACCTACCAAAAATGTGGAAAGAAAGGCAATCAGAGACTCTTCAGTCAAAACCTGATGTTGAATACTCAGTTTTTTCTTACAGAAAATTTACAGGGGAAAAACATATAGACAATATTTTACATGATGATAAAGTTAATTGTAACTAAAATATCTCTTAAAATATTCCAACCTTTTCTTGAAAGCACAAATATTGTTCATGAATTCCCTTTTCTGAAGACTTTCATAGCAACTTTTCACTTACAGTGAAGTCTTCTTGAATCAGTAAATTTTAAACTAATAAAGCTGAGTAGGAACAGATTTAATGTAAACAGCACAGTGCAAATAAAGATGCTTCACTATATTAAAATTACTATTGTATTAACTTAGCCATATCTAATAAAAAACTTTTCCCTTAACGCATCAAACCATCTTTTCTTAAGCATATTAACTCAAGTGAATACACAGTTTAATGAAAGACATGGCTATATTTTTTAGTCTTTATATAAGTTTTTAAGTTAAGCGTTTATTTTTTTCTCTTAACAACTTCAGTTTTCCCTTAGTCAATTCTCACAACCTAAATAAGGGACTAATTTCTGCTGGGAGTAAGAAGAAAGTACAGATATAATTTTCTATAACCCAATATGAGCCATATACATTGTCTTCTAGAGAATAATTTTTTTCTGTTTGTTTTTTTCTTTACCCAGCTTTCTCTATTATACATGTTGCCTTTAGGAATGTGACATTTAATGATATTTTGATAAAGTTTCAAAGAGTTTTAGAAAGCAGGTGTAAAAGAGCAGATACTTTCCAAAACACATTCTGTTTTCCCAGTGTTCCTTTCTTAGTAACAGTACTCAGGTCACTCTGCTAATTCACATTCTAGTTGGTTTGGGATCAGGTTTGTATTTATGTATGAATACAAATTGAACAGATTTTTTTCCTGAAATCTCTAAGAGTGATAGAGGGAACACAGTTGCATATTTGCTGTCAGCTCTAATAGCTCTTGAAACTTGATAAGAAAAGAATGAAATTTTCCCTGATATTGCTAGGGCTGTTCAGGTCAGATACTGTAGATTAGTTGTATGGAAAATATTCTTTGTGAAAATCCATGGAGAGCCAGTAGTTTTGCAACCACTTGAATAAAAATTGTCTTTGGAGACATTATATTTTTTACATCCTTGCCAGTAGCAAGGGATCTTTTGAATCTTAAATGGGAACTGGAAGAAATTCTATGGAATGAAAATGGTTTCAAAGGAAAATAAAAAGCATGCCTAGTTCAGTGACTTTCCCACTGGATATCACAAAATAAATGACTGAGACAAATCAAGTTAAAAAACCCCTCTATTTCACCTTCCAATACATCGCTAGAAGATATTGCAGTTTTCACATTTTTAATAAAGAAGTTTCTTCTTGCTCTCTAAATGTTTGCAAAATGTAGAGAATACCAAGACTTTTAAACTGCATGTGCCAACAGGTAATGATTATGGTCTCTTTTCTTACAGTTTAAATCTTTGAATTTTGCTTGTGCAGACTGTTGCCCATAAACTGTGGTTGACATGAATACAGCAATTCTGTGGAGAGATTAGGGCATTCCACCTGTAGTGCCTCCTCTGCTGAGGAAAGCTATGCCTGTGAACTAGTGTGTTTCCTTTTAGGTCTAGTATTGGAGACCGGGGTTGTGATGTAGAACATCCAAGATTGAGATCTTACTGAAAATCCAGAAAAAACATTGCAGTTTTCCCATTTTGTACTACCTACAGAAGAACAAATCTAGAGAATATTTGCAGAGAAATACTCACTTTTCAGTGATTTACTTAACTTCATGTACTGTTTCCACATTCTGTCTTCCTTGCGCTTTAAGCAATTGCTGACTAACTGAAGTTCAGTGAGTAACATGTAGTTTAGGACCTCTCGAAGTTGTCCTGGCCTCCAAAGAGCCAATCTGGTCTGGGACCTCAGATCTGGGACCTCAGATTAGACAGTCCTATTTTTGGCAGAAGAGGCTAGCCTGGAGATAGGAAAGGAGTACTGCCCAGACAAAAGCCTAACCTCAAGGATTAGCTATACACTGATCTTCTGAAAAGATTTCTTAGTTTATGGAAATTCTGGTTTAGCTCTGTAATTTTAAAAAGTATTTTTTATCATTTGTATATTTATAATATTTATCTGTTATTTCTCTTAAAATTTACTAAAATTGCTATGTGTCCTAGAGCATAATGTATTTTGGTCTCTATTTTCTTTATTCTTTGGGTTTAGTGGTTGCACTTTTTTGTTGATGTTTGTTTGGTTTGTTGGGGGTTTTGCCTGTTAATTTGGGAGAATTGAGTTTTGTTCAATGCAGTACGCACGTGTTTGATACGCTGTGGGATCATTCATATTTGCTATAATTATTTTTACCAGAAGAAGGAGTCCAAGGCATCTAATGAACAGTTATATATGATATAACCGTTATTACAACTCCTTCATCAACCCTTCCCCTGCTCCCTTGAATTAAATAAAAAACCTATTTGGGAAAGGTGGAAAACTGAAAATATTATGCAGTGGATGTTTAAATAACAAAAAAGCCTGTTAAAAGGCTTTTGACAGGTCTAGAATGTAAACGTGTCCCTGCCATCCTGATCTTTGTCTCAAGATTTTGACCTTCAATTGGATTTCATTTTTTTTTGTAGCTAAAAGTCCATCTGCAGACAACTGAATGTGTTTCCACTTTCAGTTGTTAATTATCAATAGTCTGGCTGAGCCAGTCTTTTCTTTAATTATATCATCACAGTTTGCAAGGTTATAATTTCCATTTTCAGGTCACTCACTTTTATTTTGAAGATACTTGCAATATAATTAGCTATTTCCCTTGCATCACGAACAGAATGTGATAATGAGAGTTGCCACTGGTTAATTTTCATCACGTCTAAGCTTCTAAACTGCTTATGGTTTGCATAGTTAGCTAATACACTTTGCCAGCATACTGGGCCCCATAATTGCTTTGTGGACAAAAGAATTCAGCAATAGCTGCTGTTGAGTTATGGTAAAGCTTTTGTACAGCATGTTTTGGCTGCTAGTCCTCCACACTTCAGCCATCTAGTAGTTACATTGCCAAAGTTAACTGTGTTGGTTTCCTGTGGTGGGTTGGCCCCAGCTAGCAACCTGGTTTATCTATGCAAATAATGATTCACAGATTTCTTCAGGGAGAAGTTTTTCTGTCCTGTAGTACTTTCACTGGCTGGTGAAGACTTTCACATCTCATTGCATAGCAAGGCCTAATTCAAGTTGGTCAGCTGGTTTATTCTTTTTCCTTCGGTTACATCTTATCTTTCTGACTATGCCTTGCAGCAGTCCTTACGCTGCCAGGTCCCCCTAACCCCTGCTTGCACCACTGGCTGTTCTAGCAACTTTTGTCCCTCCCACTCTTGGTAAGTGTGTGCAGCATGGCAAATTGAACTGGCTGTTAGCTAACAGGAGAATCTTAAGTAGCTTTATTTCTTCCCACGTCTTTGCTTGAAACTCATAACACATAAAGCCTTCTACTCCTCTTTCTCTAGTCTTTGCACTATGAATTTAGAGCATGTTTACACAGAGATAGTTCACATATATTTCCATACACTGTTTTCATTACAAACTTTCTCCTGCTTTATGATATAGCTTCCTTTGGTAGAGATGCCATGAAAATATTGAAGCATACCATAAGCTAAACAACTGTGTTCATGTATGAACATGGGCTAAACAAGTATGATTCAGATGTGTTCATTTATTTTCCTTTCTCTCTTCCAGAAGGGACCTGAATGCACTCCTGTTACAGGCTCCTCTCTTCTCAGGAGATCTTGGAGAAGAAAGGATGGATAGGGATTTTTCCCTATCCATTTTTCTGTCAGGGTCATATAAGGGTACGTGAAATGTAACCCACAAATTAGGGCTTGAGAGTCAGCTTATGATCAGTACCTTGCTACAGAGCAAATGCAGCTTGAGTTCTGTGAGCCAGGAACTGACTTCTTTCTGCTCCAGAGAAGCCACCAAATTGCAGAGCGCAGCCACACACAGAGCACTTGATGCTACACTTTTCTCTCCTGGCGAATGCTGAGTCTGACAGACAGGTGTTAAAGAAAATGTCCCACAGTGATTAAAAAAAAAGTCTCCCACAGCTTGCATACACCCTGAAAATTGTTCCATTTTTGTTGTTGGGCAAAATAATTCTGGCTAAGGTAGCAATGTCTTGCAAGACTTGGAATCAGCCAGAAAAACTAAATGTTAATTGGTTACAGCTGAAATTTGAATTCACAGTGAGAGAGAAAGTTGACCTTTAAGTTTCGTTACCCTTGGGTAGCTCTAAGTCTTGAGAAAATGTGCCACTGTCAAAATGTTACTGTATTCTTAGAAGTTGTGAATTAAAAAGAAGCTGTTCAAAATGAGGCTAAAAGTGTGCTGTAACCATGGAGTAGTTTTATCACAGGCTGAATGAATAGAAGATCAGATACAGTCATGGTGTAGTTCCAAGAGTATTAGGTGATCTTTATGGCGAGCGAGATGATTACTTTAAGTGGTCAGATAGCAACCTCTACTACTCAAATACTGTGCTTGTCTCATTGAAGCTGCATCTAGAAGAATCATGATACTCACTTTTTCATGATTTAAGGAAGGCACCATTTTATTTTTTAGTGCATGGTCCATTAGTTGAGTCTCTCTGTTATCTGTAGTGCCTCTGCTATATAAAACACATTATTCCTAAAATCAATTCCCCAGAAGTTTAAAGCACTATATTTATGTCTCTCCCATTGCTGTAACTGCAAGGCTTTATCTAGCACATATATACATTTCCACATGACACAATAAAGATATTGATTTTAGGTTTATTCTAAACTGTCAAGTAAATAAGCTTGATCACAGCAAAGCACAGATCCTATTGACTTTGCTGGGGAGAGGCAAATAAAGCTCCTAAGCTTTACTTGACCCAAAATAACCTTTCGTAGTTCTGGTCTCTGGTTAGAGGAAGAAAACCTTCACTGAATTCACACTGAATTTCACTTTAAATTTGCATCGAAGTTTTAGGTGGTTTTTTGTTTGTTTGTTTTTTTCTCAGTGATATCAATCAATTACAAGAAGGGAAAGCTATCTACAAGGACAGCGGAAAACAAGGACACCTCTTTGATCTATTTTGCTTTGCTTCTTTCCTTTTAGTGGTAGCACCTCAGTTTCCCTGCAGTGCCATTCAATAATCACGACTGTAGGTCAAGAGACTATTTAAAATGGGTAAGA